>NC_091306.1:41331936-41554436 GCF_038502225.1 Cherax quadricarinatus
TATGACATGGTCTTAGATGCACTGAAGGACAAAACATAGTATAATAGTACATACACTTCGGAAAAGCTTTCAACAAGTGCGATCATGGTGTAATATGCAGAAAATGCATGCTTAAAGGAATAAATGGAAAAGTGGACAGATGGCTCTTTACTTTCTAACCAGTAGAACACAAAGATTAATAGTAAACAGAGTTACATCAGAGGCTCCTCAGTGAAAAAGCTTTGTTCCACAAGGTACAATACTCGCCCAATCCTTATCCTCACATATGACAGAGAAGTAAACCACAGTACTCTTTCTTCCTCTGCAGACAACACTAGAATTTACAAGAGTCATCCACTGAGAACACTATAAACCTCCAAGCAGATATAAACCAAGTCTTCTAATAGGCCGCAGAAAAACATGATGTTCAATGAAGACAAATTTAATTTACTTCATTATGGAAAACTTGGTAATACAAGCTTAAACAGAGTTCAGTGGAACCCCAAGTTTTGAATGCATCGACTATCGAACGTTTCGAGTTTCGACCTTTCTTTTTGCACCAACTTTGTCCCAAGTATCAAATGTGCGCTGTGTTTCGAACCTTGTACCAGACCTGTCCGCCTGCCCATGCAGGCGTTGTGATCCAGTCTGGGTTTGTTTATGCTCGAGTGAACACTAACCTGCACGCTCACTTAAACATTTAACAATTAATTCATTGTGTTTGTTGCTTGTTTGTTAAGTGCAACTGTGAAATAAGCTACTAGGGTGGTGGTGGATGGTGGTGGTGGATGGTATTGGTGGATGGTACTGGTGGATGGTATTGGTGGATGATGGTGGTGGTGGATGGTATTGGTGGATGATGGTGGTGGTGGATGGTATTGGTGGATGATGGTGGTGGTGGTGGATGGTATTGGTGGATGATGGTGGTGGTGGTGGATGGTATTGGTGGATGATGGTGGTGGTGGTGGATGGTATTGGTGGATGATGGTGGTGGTGGTGGATGGTATTGGTGGATGATGGTGGTGGTGGTGGTGGATGGTATTGGTGGATGATGGTGGTGGTGGATGGTATTGGTGGATGATGGTGGTGGTGGTAGTGGATGGTATTGGTGGATGATGGTGGTGGTGGATGGTATTGGTGGATGATGGGTGGTGGTGGTGGATGGTATTGGTGGATGATGGGTGGTGGTGGTGGATGGTATTGGTGGATGATGGTGGTGGTGTATGGTATTGGTAGATGATGGTGGTGATGGATGGTATTGGTGGATGATGGTGGTGATGGATGGTATTGGTGGATGGTATTGGTGGATGATGGTGGTGGTGGTGATGGTGGATGGTGGTGGTGGATGGTATTGGTGGATGATGGTGGTGGTGGTGGATGGTATTGGTGGATGATGGCAGTGGTGGATGGTATTGGTGGACGATGGTGGTGGTGATGGATGGTATTGGTGGATGATGGTGGTGGTGGTGGATGGTATTGGTGGATGATGGTGGTGGTGGTGGATGGTATTGGTGGATGATGGTGGTGGTGGATGGTATTGGTGGATGATGGTAGATGGTATTGGTGGATGATGGTGGTGGTTGTGGTGGTGGATGGTATTGGTGGATGATGGTGGTGGTGGTAGATAGTACTGATGGATGATGATGGTGGTGGTTTCTGGTATTGATGGATGATGGTGATGGTGGTGGTTTCTGGTACTGATGGATGATGATGGTGGTGGATGGTGCCTTCTTCAGAGATTAAGGAGAACTGTGCAATGTGGAATAGGGTGCAGCCATTTTCTGAAAAGTATCACCCTGAGCAAGCTGAAACAAGCCATCTCTGCAACAAGTTCAGTGACAGAACCATATCCCATTTTAGGGAAATCTTAAAGAAGGGAAGTAACCCCAGATAAGGACTTGTTACCTAAAGTGTTTATGGAAGGGGATTCCCCTTTCAAACAATAAGTGCTCCCTCACTCCTCCTCCCTATCTTCCAGATGCCATCAACAATCTTCAATAAAGGTAAGTAAAAATGTTAATTATATGTTTATTTAACCCTTTCGGCATCGGTGTCATACTAGTGCGGCTTGCAGGCCAGGGTTGGTGCCGTACTAGTACACGTAAATTCTAGCGCCTTCAAATCTAGCGAGAGAAAACTGGTAGGCCTACATATGAAAGAATGGGTCAGTATGGTCAGTGTGCACAGCATAAAAAAAATCCTGCAGCACACAGTGCACAATGAGAAAAAACTCCAACCATGTTTTTTCTTTAAAACAGCGACTTTGCAGAGTATTTTCATATGGTATTTATGGTTGTATTCTTGTTTTCTTGGTGTCAATTTATAGAATGGAAGACATATTACAGAAATTAAGATGATTTTGATTGGTTTCACAATGAAAAGTACCTTGAAATTGAGCTCAAAGTAGCAGAAATGTTCAATTTTTGCCAATGTTCAAAAGTAAACAAATCATGCCATGCGTCCAATACAAGTCAACTGGTGAGTCTAATATTCTTTCAGAAGTGCAATTATGTTATTTATACCATTTTTACACTAATTCAGTAGTCTGCATAACAGTAAATCTTCTATTTTTATGAGAATAAAAGTTCAATGTGGAAAGCAAAAAGAAATGTAAGAGGGGCCATGGGACATGACTAATTAACAGAGAAAATGTTATTTTAGTGCCAGGAATGTCTTCTTGTTTATTCTGGACCCTATTTTGAAATTGGCATCTTTTGAAATTTGTGAAACTGGCAAAACTGCCAATTTCTGACCACTTTATTGGATAGTTGAAATCGGTAACCGACTGGTTTCTTGTACTCATTCGATAGAACAAATGGAGTTCTAAAGAAATAGCTATGATTTTTGTCGACTGGTGCATTGAAATTTGCCGAAAATAGGGCTCAAAGTGGGCAAAATCGATGATGCGGAAACATCGTTGAGACTAACTTCTCAAGAGCATAATTCCGTGAGTTTTCCATCAAATTTCATACTTTTGGTGTCAGTTTGATTGGGAAAAGATTCTCTATAATTTCATAATAAAAAAATATTTATTTATTTTTTTTTTTTTGAAAAATTTTCGACCCTGAGAACAAGTTTAGGAGAGGGCCTCTCGACCTTGAACGGATTAAATGTTTATTTATCTATTACTAATTGTACTATGTATGTTTGTTGTATGTAAAACTACAATTAATCTTCATAAAATGTATTTTTTTGTGAATATTTTTGGGTTTCTGGAATGGATTAATTGTATTTACATTATTTCTTATGGGAAATAATGCTTCGAGTTTCGAATGTTTTGACTTTAGAACTAGCTCCTGGAACAGATTAAATTTGAAACTCGGGGTACCACTGTATATAACAAATTCTAACCACAGAATTAGAGCAATAAATTAATGTGAAAGACTTAGGAGTGATTATGTCAGAAGATCTCACCTTCAAGGATCACAACAATGTCATTATCACAACTGCAAGGAAAGTGATAGGATGGATAATGAGAATCTTCAAAACAAGGGATGCCAAGACAATGATGATCCTCTCTAAGTCACTTGTTCCCATAAAGCTGGAATACTACTGTGCACTAACAGCCCCATTCAAGGCAGGTAAAACTGCAGATCTGGTGAATGAAGAAAACCTTCACTGTATGTACAAATTCAGTTAAGACTCTTAATTACTGGGAATGTTTGAAATCCCTTAACCTATACTCCTCGGAATGAATGTGGGGAAGATTAATCATAATTTACACCTGGAAAATCCTAGAGGGACTGGTCCCCAAACCTGCACATAGATATCATTCCCTACAGACAGTGCAACATATCCCCAATAAAAAGCAGGGATGTCATGAGTACACTAAGAGAAAACACAATACACCAGCTTCCCATCATGCACATGAGAGATTACCAAAAGACCCCTGGCTGTCTTCAAAAGGAAACTGGACCAATACCTAAAGTAAGTGCCTAACCAGCTGGGCTGTGGTTCATAAGTTGGATTATGTACAGCCAGCATTAACAGTCTGGTTGGTCAGGCCCCGATCCACTGGGAGGCCTAGCCATGGACTGGATCGCAGAAGCATTGACCAAAAAAAAAAAAAAAAAAAAAAAAAAAATCCAAGTAGACTCCAGGTAGGCCACACAACTTCACCCAAACCTGCCTCCTCCACCCATAACTCCCACTCAAATAATTCCCCTTTCAAAAAAATAGTGCAAAATTTAAGGATGACTTTTTGCATAAAAAACTGTTCTATGATTTTTCTAAGTGAAACCTTAGGGTTGGACAAGTTGTGGTTTGAGGTAGTGGGAAAATGTGGTCATGGGGAATGGTAGGTGTATGTGACCAATGGGAAAACTGTATGGGCAGGTTGAGTGGGTGGAGGTTGTTGGGTGTGCAGCAGGAAATGGGTGGAAGCAAGTGATAAGGATTAGGTGTGTGGCTGAGGTATGGTACTGGACATGAACAAATGTGCACTCAAGGGAGGAAGACTGTGTACATTAAGTAGGCCTCCCCTGGAAGACAATGGACTCACTGTACACTCACCACAATATGGAGGGAAAAAGAGCCCAGTGCATGCCACTTTCCCTGTCCATACACGTATTCTGCCATGTAACCTGATTAATATAGTGCTCAAAATTATGCCACAATTTTGCAACCAAGTTAAGATAAAAACATGTTAAGAGATTGCATATTGTGTGTGTTCTGGAAGAAATTTGTTGCTTGCCTTTGAATTTGCTCTAGAGCTCTCCTAGCATTTTTCCATCCTCATATCTAAACACTATTTCAAAGTTGGACAGTGTTGGTTACAAGCTCCTCACTCCTGTATTATATTTAAATGATATTCAGGTGACAATCTTAAGCCACTGATGACTAATTTTCCCTTTCTGTTTTCAACATAACTAACCCTTTCACTGCATAAAATGTATTCTTGGAATGACCTAGAATTTTTTTGTAAACAGTCTGCAGTGTTTCAACAGTCCACTGCATGATAGATGATTGTGAGCCAACGTAACACCCCAACAGGCACCACCCAGACAACCCATTTTCAACTTTAGTTTATGCCATAAATAATGAATGGATACTAAAATATATATTGAATAAGAATAATTTCTGTCATGCATAGAACATATAATACATAGGAAAATAAAAAACTAATTTATGTTCTATAACTGGGAAAATTATGATACACAACAGCATTTACAACACTGTCACTTTCTTCCCCATACTTCCACTTTCTAGATAATACTAATATGACTGATATGAAGATTTAGCTTAGATAAGGTATATTCAGAATTAGCAAGAGAGGAAGCACTGATGCAGTAACTGTTACAATGCAAGATAGCAGTGTAAAACTCTTTTGCCCCACATGAATTATTGAGGTAAATACAGTTTCATGTCTACAAAATTATAGCAACAATTTTTTCACATTTAAATAAAAAAGTTTATCAATGAATATAAAAATGGTTATGTACCAGTATTTAGTGGTACCAGCACTTCTGCATGGATGAGAGGCAGGGAGGAGGCTAGAGGTAGAGATGCTGTGCTGGAAGTCAATGTAGATTATGCACAGAATATGGAGTAAAGGAATTAAACTAATGTGTGGTAATATGAAATGTATAATTCAGAGAGAAAAGGAGAGATTCTTCAGATAGTTTGTTCATTGAGAAAGGATGGAGCAAGATATGTTAAAAAAAAAAAAAGGGGTGTATAAATCTGAGGGTATGTGGGTAGGCAGCATCCTAGGCAGGTTAGGTAGGAAGGTATGAGATGCAAAGGAGTTAAAGTTATACAGGCATTTAGCAGATATATATATGTTAGATTGGAATGAGGAAAGTAGTTAATGGGATTTAACATGTTATTGGAGGGTGAGCAGATACAGTTATGAACGAATTAAAAAAATTGTTAGCCAGATTCAAGTTCTGGAAGTGGGAAGTATAGTGCCTGCGCTCTGATGAATAGGTGGGGATGCTGCAATTCTGAGCGAGGGTGAACAGAACTGTGATTTTTTTTTACACATCTTGCAAGAAAGCTATTGAATAAATGTTGGTGAATGTTTCCTTCTTTGAGACTACCTTGGTGGGAAATGGCCAATGAAAAAAAAAAATTTAAGATTTTTACACAATAACGCTTTCAAGAATTTTTTTTAAATATAGAAACCTTTTGGTTCTTTTATTTTTTTTTTATCACACTGGCCGATTCCCACCAAGGCAGGGTGGCCCGAAAAAGAAAAACTTTCACCATCATTCACTCCATCACTGTCTTGCCAGAAGGGTGCTTTACACTACAGTTTTTAAACTGCAACATTAACACCCCTCCTTCAGAGTGCAGGCACTGTACTTCCCATCTCCAGGACTCAAGTCCGGCCTGCCGGTTTCCCTGAACCCCTTCATAAATGTGACTTTGCTCACACTCCAACAGCACGTCAAGTATTAAAAACCATTTGTCTCCATTCACTCCTATCAAAAACGCTCACGCATGCCAGCTGGAAGTCCAAGCCCCTCGCACACAAAACCTCCTTTACCCCCTCCCTCCAACCTTTCCTAGGCCGACCCCTACCCCGCCTTCCTTCCACTACAGACTGATACACTCTTGAAGTTATTCTGTTTCGCTCCATTCTCTCCACATGTCCGAACCACCTCAACAACCCTTCCTCAGCCCTCTGGACAACAGTTTTGGCAATCCCGCACCTCCTCCTAACTTCCAAACTACAAATTCTCTGCATTATATTCACACCACACATTGCTCTCAGACATGACATCTCCACTGCCTCCAGCCTTCTCGCTGCAACATTCATCACCCATGCTTCACACCCATATAAGAGCGTTGGTAAAACTATACTCTCATACATTCCCCTCTTTGCCTCCAAGGACAAAGTTCTTTGTCTCCACAGACTCCTAAGTGCACCACTCACCCTTTTCCCCTCATCAATTCTATGATTCACCTCATCTTTCATAGACCCATCTGCTGACATGTCCACTCCCAAATATCTGAATACATTCACCTCCTCCATACTCTCTCCCTCCAATCTGATATCCAATCTTTCATCACCTAATCTTTTTGTTATCCTCATAACCTTACTCTTTCCTGTATTCACTTTCAATTTTCTTCTTTTGCACACCCTACCAAATTCATCCACCAATCTCTGCAACTTCTCTTCAGAATCTCCCAAGAGCACAGTGTCATCAGCAAAGAGCAACTGTGACAACTCCCACTTTATGTGTGATTCTTTATCTTTTAACTCCACGCCTCTTGCCAAGACCCTCGCATTTACTTCTCTTACAACCCCATCTATAAATATATTAAACAACCACGGTGACATCACACATCCTTGTCTAAGGCCTACTTTTACTGGGAAATAATTTCCCTCTTTCCTACATACTCTAACTTGAGCCTCACTATCCTCGTAAAAACTCTTCACTGCTTTCAGTAACCTACCTCCTACACCATACACCTGCAACATCTGCCACATTGCCCCCCTATCCACCCTGTCATACGCCTTTTCCAAATCCATAAATGCCACAAAGACCTCTTTAGCCTTATCTAAATACTGTTCACTTATATGTTTCACTGTAAACACGTGGTCCACACACCCCCTACCTTTCCTAAAGCCTCCTTGTTCATCTGCTATCCTATTCTCCATCTTACTCTTAATTCTTTCAATAATAACTCTACTATACACTTTGCCAGGTATACTCAACAGACTTATCCCCCTATAATTTTTGCACTCTCTTTTATCCCCTTTGCCTTTATACAAAGGAACTATGCATGCTCTCTGCCAATCCCTAGGTACCTTACCCTCTTCCATACATTTATTAAATAATTGCACCAACCACTCCAAAACTATATCCCCACCTGCTTTTAACATTTCTATCTTTATCCCATCAATCCCGGCTGCCTTACCCCCTTTCATTTTACCTACTGTCTCACGAACTTCCCCCACACTCACAACTGGCTCTTCCTCACTCCTACAAGATGTTGTTCCTCCTTGCCCTATACACGAAATCACTGCTTCCCTATCTTCATCAACATTTAACAATTCCTCAAAATATTCCCTCCATCTTCCCAATAACTCTAACTCTCCATTTAATAACTCTCCTCTCCTATTTTTAACTGACAAATCCATTTGTTCTCTAGGCTTTCTGAACTTGTTAATCTCACTCCAAAACTTTTTCTTATTTTCAACAAAATTTGTTGATAACATCTCACCCACTCTCTCTTTCTTTCATTTATAAACAGTATTTCTTCATTTAGCCTGATTTCAATTCTCCCATATCTACTACATACCTGTGACTGATTTTAACCCCCAGTGATGGAGTGAATGATGGTGAAAGTTTTTCTTTTTCGGGCCACCCTGCCTTGGTGGGAATCGGCCGGTGTGATAATAAAAAAAAAAAAAATTCATTGTCCAAGGCCCCAAAATTAACCCTTTCATTGTGTGTCATGTAGATTTACATAACTGATGCCAGGATCAGTCACATAGATCTACATCTTGAGCTCACCTCATTCAGATACGCCAAAAGTTGTTAATTTTGTCATAGATATGAGAGAATGGTCTGTGTGGTGAATGTGCACTGTGAAAAAGAAATCCTGCCCAACGCAGTGCATGATGGGAAAAGCGAAAATCTGACCTTGTACGTGTACAGTGGTCCCTCGACAATCGTAGGGCTCGAGAGTCATAGATTTCGGAAATCATAGCGATATTTTCGTATAAACATGGGCTCGCTAATCGTAGATTGACTCGCGAATAGTAGTTCGTCCGGGACGCGTACGCACGCTGTGAGCCGGGGTGGCCTCCCTTCCCAGCCAGTGTGGCATTGTTTACCAGTGAGCGACGGTCCCCTCACTTGCTCCTACGAAATATTTCATAATATTCCATTCATTTTAGTGCTTGCAAGTACTAAATAAGCTACCATGGCTCCAAAGAAAGCTCCTAGTGCCAAGCCTTTGGTAAAGAAGGTGAGAAATACGATTAAATTTAAGAAAAACATCATTGAACAATATGAAAGTGGCTTAAGTGCGGCCAAACTGGCCAGGATGTATAACAAACCCTATACAACCATATGTTCCATCGTGGCCAAGA
Source organism: Cherax quadricarinatus (assembly GCF_038502225.1). Classification (NCBI taxonomy): domain Eukaryota; kingdom Metazoa; phylum Arthropoda; class Malacostraca; order Decapoda; family Parastacidae; genus Cherax; species Cherax quadricarinatus. The sequence goes on from NC_091306.1 coordinate 41,340,965, forward strand.
AAAAGGAAATCAAGGATGCTGTTGTTGCAAAGGGGGTAAATATGCTGACAAAAATGAGATCACCAGCACTCGAAGAAGTTGAGAAGTTATTATTGGTATGGATAAACGAGAAACAATTAGCAGGAGATAGTATTATGACGTTGATTATTTGTGAAAAGGCTAGGCAGTTGCACGACAATCTGGTAAAGAAATTGCCTGCAACTAGTGGTGATGTGAGTGAATTTAAGGCCAGCAAAGGTTGGTTTGAGAGATTTAAGAACCGTAGTGGCATACACAGTGTGGTAAGGCATGGTGAGGCTGCCAGTTCGGACCACAAAGCGGCTGAAAAATATGTGCATGAATTCAAGGAGTACATAGAGGCTGAAGGACTGAAACCTGAACAAGTGTTCAATTGTGACGAAACAGGACTCTTTTGGAAGAAAATGCCAAAGAGAACCTACATTACACAGGAGGAAAAGGCACTGCCAGGACACAAGCCTATGAAAGACAGGCTGACGCTCATGTTCTGTACTAATGCTAGTAGGGATTTCAAAGTGAAGCCGTTACTAGTGTACCATTCTGAAAATTCCAGTGTGTTCAGGAAAAACAATGTTATGAAGAGTAAATTGTGTGTGTTTTGGAAATCTAATAGTAAGGCATGGGTCACGAGGGAAATTTTCATCGAGTGGTTCAATTAAGTGTTTGGCCCTAGTGTGAAGAATTACATCCTGGAAAAGAAATTGGATCTCAAGTGCCTCCTAGTAATGGACAATGCACCTGCTCATCCTCCAAACTTGGATGACCTAATTTTCGAAGAGTCTGGGTTCATCACGGTAAAGTTCTTGCCCCCAAATACCACTCCTCTCCTCCAGCCCATGGAACAGCAGGTCATTGCAAACTTTAAAAAACTCTACACCAAAGCAATGTTTCGAAGGTGCTTGAATGTGACCTCAGACACTCGCTTGACCCTAAGAGATTTTTGGAGAGAACACTTCAGCATCCTCCACTGCATAACCCTTATAGGTACGGCTTGGGAGGGAGTGACTACCAGGACTTTGAACTCTGCTTGGAGAAAATTGTGGCCAGATTGTGTCGACAAGAGGGATTTTGAAGGGTTTGGGGCAGACCCTAATGAGCCTATGTCTGTTGTTAAATCTATTGTGGCACTGGGGAGTTCCATGGGGTTGGATGCGAGTTTGGAAGATGTGGAAGAGTTGGTGGAAGACTACAACGAAGAGCTCACCACTGAGGAGCTGCAAGAACTTCAGCAGGAAGAGCAACAGATCGCAGCTCAGAATCTTGCTGTAGAGGAGGAGGAAGAGAGATGGAAGAAGGTACCTTCCTCAGAAATTAAGGAGATTTTTGAAATGTGGGGTAAGATGGAAAGATTTATGGAGAAACATCACCCTGACAAGGCTGTTGCAAGCCATGTTGGCAACTTGTACAGTGGCAGAGACTTGGCCCATTTTAGGGAAGTGTTAAAGAGACGCCAGAAACAGAGCTCTCTGGACAGTTATTTTGCGAGACAGGACTCCAGTGACTCAAGCTGGTCCAAGTGGCATTAACCCTTTCAGGGTCCGTCCCGTAGATCTACGGCTTTACGTTCAGGGTCCAAACCGTAGATCTACGCCATGAGCTCAGCTCACTCTGATAAACTGTGAGTGGTACATTTGGGCCTAGATATGAGAGAATACATCTATGTGGTATGTGTGCACCACATAAAACAGATCCTGCAGCACACTGTGTATAATGAGAGAAAAAAAATGAAATCATGATTTTTCGATTAAAACAGCAACTTTGCAGTGTTTTTTCGTATGTTTTTTATAGTTGTATTTGCGATTTCTTGGTCTCATTTGATAGAATGGAAGACATATTACAGAAATAGAGATGATTTTGATTGGTTTTAGCACTGGAAATTGCTTGAAACTGAGCTCAAAGTAGCAGAAATGTTAAATTTTTGCCGATATTCAAGAGTAAACAAACGACCTCATACGTCTAATACACGTCAGCTGGTGGGTCTAATATACATTCACAAATATGGTTATGATATTTATACAATTATTACAGTATTGCATAACAGTAAATCTTCTATTTTTTGGTGTGAATAAAAATTCATTATGTGAATAAAAAATCAAAATGGAATTTATTTGTAAAGCCTCAAAACATAACTAATGAACAGAGGAAATGTTAGTTTAGTGCCAGGAATGCCTACATTGTTCATTCTGGACCCTATTTTGAAATTGGAATATTTTGAACTTTGTGTTAAATTGGCCAAATTAACAATTTCCGATCACTTTATTTTGTCGTTGAAACAGTTGACTTGGCGATTTCTTGTGCTCAATCGATAGAATAGAAGTAATACTAGTGAAATAGCTAAGAATTTGGTTGATTGGAATAATGTAATTGGCCTAAAATGGGAGTCAAAGTCGGCAAAATCGCCGATTCGTAAATATCGCTGACACATCAAAATTTGCGAGAGCATAATTTCGTCAATTTTCCACCAAATTTCGTACTTCTTGTTTTATTACCTTCACAAAAAGATTCTCTACGATTTCATAAGAAAAAATAACAAATTTTTTTTTTGAAAATTCTTGGACACTGGTGCGTGACTCCAGATTTGGGCCTTGGACCCTGAAAGGGTTAAGAAACAGAGAAGAGAAGTAACCCCAGAAAAGCAATTGGTACCTGAGGTGTTGATGGAAGGGGATTCCCCTTCCAAACTGTAAATAATCCAATGTCTCTCCTCCTCCAGTCTTCCATACACTAAGAAGAATCTCCAATAAAGGTAAGTGTTATGCTGTTAATGTTTCATTCATCATGTCCCATTGTATTGTTTATGTACTACATCTATATTTCATGTAAAAATTTTTTTTGTTATAATACTTCTGGGTGTCAGGAACGGATTAATTGTATTTACATTATTTCTTATGGGGAAAATTGGTTCGAAAATCGTAGATTTCGATAACAGTAGCACCTCCAGGAACGGATTATATACGATAAACGAGGGACCACTGTACTTGGTTTAAAATAGCAAATTTAATGTGTTTTCTAGGAATGTTTTTATAGTTTCATTGTCTTTTCTTGGTATCATTAACCCTTAAACGGTCCAAACGTATATATATGTTCACTCGCGTAGCGCCCCAAATTTTTTGAGAAAAAAAATCTTTTTTTTTTTATAGGAAAAAAGAGCATATGGCACCCAGGCATCCCCAATTATTTTAATATGGCGCACAGTGAGTGCGCACACCCATTCTCTCATGTCTAGGCGACTCAGGCTTATTGTGGCAATGTTGAATGAATGACAAAGAAAACGTACATATACGTTTGGGGCTCTACGCGAGAAAACGTATATATACGTTTGGACATAATGCTGAATTCTGAGATAATCTTGGATGGTTCCAGGAATGGAAAAAGCTTGAAATCTGCCTCAAAGTAGCAAAAACACTAGATTTTTGCCAATTTTCCTGAGGACAGGTAAGATTTCCCGACACCCTCTGGTTTGTTTTGTGTTTTCTTTTTTTACTAGGTCTGATTCAACTATTGGGAAGTCATAAATCATGACCAATCATTCCTGGTTACATTTTATTATCCGAGAAATAGGGTAAATCTTTGATTTTTTGTGGTGGTTAATTCAAAATGGAAGGCCTAGAAATGTGATCAATGAGCTGAGAAAATGTTGTTTGAGTGCCTGGGATATAAACAGTGTTTATTTTGGATTCTTCAAAAAAAATTTTTTTTTAATTTTGCAGAAAACTGGCCAAATCAACCATTTCTGGGTACTTTTGATAGTTTAACGGGCAGTTTCTCAAATACAATTGATAGAACAGAAGGCATACTAGCAAAATAGCTAAGAATGTGGATGAAATGAGCAATAAAATCGACCTAAAATAGGAAATAAATCTGGCAAAACTCCTGGTGTAAACTGTACCCACACCCCTAAATTTGTACCTGCCTAATTTTTAAAAGTTCTCTATCAAATCTTGTATTTTTGGTGTCATAACCTTCAGAAAAAAGCTTTCTATCATTTCAGACTTTTTTTTTTTTTTAAAGTGAACACTGTGAGCAATTTTAATTATGGAGTTCTGGACTGGGAAAAGGTTAAAAGTGCTCACAGCATCTACATAAAAAAAAAAAAAACTTATGGAATTATGCAGAAGCAGAGTTAGCAGTCTGGGCACAATTCCCACACTGGTGATTTTGCCCACTTTGAGTCCTATTTCAAGTCAATTCCACTTCTGAATTTGACCATTTAGCTATTTCACTAATATACTTCCCATTCTATTGACTCAGCACAAAAAACTGCCCATTCAAAACTACCTTATAAATTGCACAGAAGTCGATAATTAGGCCACTTTTACACAATATATAAAAAATTCCAATAAAAAAGTCCAAAAATGTACACATTCCAGGCATTAAAGCAACATTTCCTCTCTTCATTAATCGTGTCCCCAGGCCTCTCCTTTATTACAGTTGCCTTCCATTTTGAATTAATTATACAAAATAGAATTGAAAATTTACCCTTCTTGGATAATAAAATATAACCAGGAATGATTATTCATAGTTTACTACGTCCCAATAATTGAATCAGACTTAGTACAAGCCCAAAAAAATGACCAGGGGGTGCAGGGAGGTGTTACCCATTCTAGGAAAAACTATAAAAATTCTAATATATACAGTGGACCCCCGGTTAACGATATTTTTTCATTCCAGAAGTATGTTCAGGTGCCAGTACTGACCGAATTTGTTCCCATAAGGAATATTGTGGATCAGATTAGACCATTTCAGACCCCCAAACATACACGTACAAACGCACTTACATAATTGGTCGCATTCGGAGGTGATCGTTATGCGGGGGTCCACTGTACTTCTTTTTGGGGGGCTGATTTAAAGCTACTTCCAATCTAGGAACCAACCAAAATCATCTCTATTTCAGTAGCATTTCATCCAGTCCATCAAATGAGGCTAAGAAACAGCCAATAAAACCATAAAAACAATCACTATTTTAAACCAAACACAAGGTCAAAATTTGGCTATTCCCATCATGCACCATGTGGGGCAGGATTCTTTTTTTTAACTGTGCACAATCGCCACAGAAAACCTATTCTCTCATATCTATGCCAAAATTTATTGCTCTCAGCTTATCTAAGTGAGCTGAACTCAAGAAGTAGATCTACGGGAGTGACCCTCACGACAATAACGTAGATCTACACGATAGACAGTGAAAGGGGTGAGAGTTCTTCTACCCCTCACAAAACAAGTCAGAGATCAGACTACCTAGTTAATTGTTTGATTAACCAGGTTATTGCTATATTAAGAGCCAGCTGGTCCACATAACCATCATAGGCTGATTGATCTGTTACTCTGCAGAGACAGTCATCCAGTTTCCTTACAGGTCCTCCATCACAAATCCGGCATCATTGGGACCTGTAGTGTGCCAGATTACCGAGTTTGCCGGATTACAGAGTGGTTAGGTTAGAATACACTTAATAAAATTAACCAACTTAACTTCAAGTTCATTGAACATCGGCAAAAATCAAACAATTCCGCTGCTTTGAGCTCAATTTCAAGGTACTTTTCGTCATGAAAGCAATCAAAATCACGTCTATTTCTGTAATATATCTTCCATTCTATCAAATGAGTCCAAAAGAATGAGAATACAACAATAAAAAACATACAAAAATATATACTGCAAAGAGGCGGCTAATGGCCGAGAAGAGAACTCCCTTATTTATCGTCCGTCTTTTTTATTTTTGTTGTACGTTAAGAAGCATCTTTCCATCATACATTGCCCAAGTTTCAATGAGATAGCCCAACAAACAACCGAGAAAAAAAAATATTTACCAAAAATCATATATGGCAAGCCCAAGCCAGGTACTGGAAATAAGTCACTTTGTCTGACTTTTCTGGGTTATCCTAGGTTCTCTATACATACACTGCTATGTATGATAATCTATGTAACTGTATTTGTGTATACCTGAATAAACTTATTTACTTCTAGTCTGTCAACTGAGTACAAGAAACTGCCCATTCACTTATTTCAACTACCCAATAAAGTGGTCAGAAATTGGCAATTTGGCCAATTTCACACAAATTTCAACAGATGCCAATTTCAAAATAGGGTCCAGAATAAACAATGCAGACATTCCTGGCACTAAAATAACATTTTCTCTGTTCATTAGTCATGGCTACAGGCCCCTCTTATATTACTCTTGCTTACCATTTGGAATTTTTATTCACAAAAAAATAGAAGATTTACTGTTATGCAGACTGCTGCATTATTGTAATAATTGTATAAATAATGTCAACCCATTCTTGACTCCGTATTGGAATTTGGACTGGCAGGCGGACAGGTATTGGACGGTGACGTCATTTGTTTACTCTTGAGCTTCGCTAAAGAATAGAACATTTTCGCTACTGTGAGCGCAATTTCAAGGTACTTTTCGTCATGAAAGCAATCAAAATCATATCTATTTCTGTAATATATCTTTCATTCTATCAAATGAGACCTGAAAAAACGAGAATAAAACCATAAAAGCCATACAAAAATATACCGCTAAGCTGCCGCTAATGGCTGAGAAGTGAACTCCGCTATTTATGGTTTGATTTCTTTCATTTTTGGTGTATGTTAAGAAGTATCTTTCCATCATACATTGCCCAAGTTTCAGTAAGATAACCCAACAAACAATTGAGAAAATAATAATAATAATAATAATAATAATAATAATAATAATAATATCTTTATTTACTACACGTACATGTACAAGGTATACAGGCCTAGCTGACATCAGTGACATACTACTATATAGAAAGCCGCTTGTTATGCAGAGTATTTCAAGAAAATTAGGTCAGTGTCCCAGGATAACACCCACACTAGTCGGCTAACACCCAGGTACCCATTTACTGATGGGTAAACATAGACAACAGGTGTAAAGAAACACGCCTAATGTTTCTACCCTGGCTGGGAATCGAATATTTACCAAAAATCATATATGGCTAACCCAAGCCAGGTACTAAAAATAAGCCACGTTGACTTTTTTGGGTTATCCTAGGTTCTCTACACATATGCTGCTATGTGTGATAATCTATATAGAGAAAATAACTTTTTTGTTTCAGGTTTATGGTGCAGTACGAGTGTATATCACAGTTAGCCCTGTGCTATACTCCATTTTCTCTAATATAAGCCCCCAAGACAGGGATAGGAGAATGGTATTTGTATACCATATCCTCTTCATACCTCTGTCGAACTGCTCGGTATTATGCCAAATATTATTTATTCTGGAGTATTTAACATGTTTTATGTTATTTATATTGTTTATTATGTCATATTAGATCAATTGTGATAGGCGAATAAGCTGTAGTTTTGATATTAGCGTAATAATAAAGCATATTCTCCTGCATCATGAGACTGAGCTCATGACAACCGACAGTGGCTTCAAAGCCACCTTATCTTTAATGGACAATGTACTGTGTCGGTGCTTTACATAATGAGAAGCATTTCTTTTATTCATTGGAACCATAGCTAGGGCTAAAAGTAAGCAGGTTATAACATTAAATGGAGAAAAAGAAATTGGAATGACTTATGCAGCAAGTAATGCCACTAAACGGTACCAGCAGGTTGGTGTGGTGACCCTAGAAATTTGAAATAATGCTAGCCAAAATTAGTCCCGAATAACTGAAGGAACCGAATAACTGATTGCCAGATTTGCGATGGCGGACCTGTAGGCCAGCAAAGGTTGGTTTGAGAGATTTAAGAATCATAGTGGCATACATAATGTGATTAGGCATGGTGAGGCTGCTAGTTCAGACCAAAAAGCAGCTGAAAAATATGTGAAGGAATTCAAGGATTACATAGACAGTGAAGACTTGAAACCTGAACAAGTGTTTAATTGCGACGAAACAGGCCTGTTTTGGAAGAAATTGCCAAGCAGGACCTACATTACTCAGGAGGAAAAGGCACTCCCAGGACATAAGCCTATGAAAGACAGGCTTACTCTCCTGATGTGTGCCAGTGCTAGTGGTGATTGCAAAGTGAAGCCTTTATTGGTGTATCACTCAGAAACTCCCAGAGCGTTCTGGCAAAAGAATATCCTCAAGGCTAATTTGTGTGTGCTGTGGAGGGTAAATACTAAGGCATGGGTCACTAGGGACTTTTTCTATGATTGGTTACACCATGCATTTGCCCCCTAATGTGTTCCTCATGCCTGAGTAATTCCCCCTTTTGTAGTTTGGTTTTTCCCAGCCTATTCCTGCTACTCTCTCCACTTGGAGCTCAACTATGTAGTCGAAGCACAGAACCACATGATCACTAGCTCCCAGAGGCCTTTCATACATGATACCCTCGATGTCCGAACTACTCATGGTGAATACAAGGTCCAGTCTTGCTGGTTCATCCTCTCCTCTCTCTCTGGTAGTGTCTCTAACATGTTGATGCATGAGGTTTTCCAGTACCACATCCATCATCTTGGCTCTCCATGTTTCGGGACCCCCATGGGGCTCCAGGTTTTCCCAGTCAATCTCCTTGTGATTGAAATCACCCATAACTAGTAACTTTGCTCCTCCCATGTGTGCTCTCCTGGCCACCTCGGCTAGTGTGTCGATCATTGCTCTGTTGCTCTTATCATATTCTTCTCTTCGCCTCCTGCAGTTCTGTGGTGGGTTGTACATTACTGCAATTATCACCTTATGTCCCTCAGAATGGATTGTTCTTACTAAGTAGTCCCTTTCGCCCATGCCATCCATTCCTTCCATTTTCTCAAAATCCCACTGGTTTTTAATGAGCAGTGCAACTCCTCCTCCCCCTCTCCTCCCTCTGTCTTTCCTGAGGATTTGGTATCCGGATGGAAAGATTGAATCTGTTATTATTCTGGCGAGTTTTGTTTCTGTGAGTGCTATTATGTCTGGGGATGTCTCTTTGATTCTTTCGTGCCACTCCTCATACTTGTTATTCCATCTGCATTTGTATACCACACCTTCAACTTCTTTTCTAAGACTGTGGTCTGGGAGGTATATTGGGGTTGGGGAAGAGGGAGACCTGGTAAGGAACTATGGGTTGTTGCTGTAGGGGTGGAGTTTGTAACGTAGTGGGTGGGGGCATTGGATGTGGCATGGGTGTTTTGATTTAGTGTGTTTGGTTGCACTGGGGTTAACCTGGTTGGGAGGCTTCTATAGGAAGTTGTGAGGGAGGCTGTATTTGATCTTCTTCCTGGGTCTGGGATCTCCTGTCTGTCTTCTCCATCCCCTCTCTTTCCTCCTTTCGCCTTTGTAACATCTCTCTCAGTTTCTGCCTTTCTTCTTGTGATCTGTCGCTGTCGAGATACACCTTCCTGTATGCCGGCATGTCCCTTAATCATGCTTTCTCCTGCAGGATCCTGGTCCAAGTCGCTTCTGCGTGTGTGTGTGTGTGTGTCTTTCTGTCTGCCTGTGTGTGTGTGTGTGTCTTTCTGTCTGCCTGTGTGTGTGTGTGTGTCTTTCTGTCTGCCTGGGTGTGCATCTTTCTGTCTGCCTGGGTGTGCATCTTTCTGTCTGCCTGTGTGTGTGTGTGTCTGTCTTTCTGTACTCACCTAGTTGAGGCTGCAGTTGCAGGGGTCGAGTCCTAGCTCCTGACCTGTGTGTGTGTCTTTCTGTCTGCCTGTGTGTGTGTCTGTCTTTCTGTCTGCCTGTGTGTGTGTCTGTCTTTCTGTCTGCCTGTGTGTTTTTCTGTCTGCCTGTGTGTGTGTGTATGTCTTTCTGTTTGCCTGTGTGTGTGACTGTCTTTCTGTCTGCCTGTGTGTGTGTCTGTCTTTCTGTCTGCCTGTGTGTGTCTGTCTTTCTGTCTGCTTGTGTGTGTCTGTCTTTCTGTCTGCCTGTGTGTGCCTTTCTGTCTGCCTGTGTGTGTGTGTCTTTCTGTCTGCCTGCGTGAGTGTGTCTTTCTGTCTGCCTGTGTGTGTGTGTCTGTCTGTCTGTGTGTGTGTGTCTTTCTGTCTGCCTGTGTGTGTGTGTGTCTTTCTGTCTGCCTGTGTGTGTGTGTCTTTCTGTTTGCCTGTGTGTGTGTCTTTCTGTCTGCCTGTGTGTGTGTCTTTCTGTCTGCCTGTGTGTGTCTTTCTGTCTGCCTTTGTGTGTGTCTGTCTTTCTGTCTGCCTGTATGTGTCTTTCTGTCTGCCTGTGTGTGTGTGTGTCTTTCTGTCTGCCTGTGTGTGTGTGTCTTTCTGTCTGCCTGTGTGTGTGTCTGTCTTTATGTCTGCCTGTGTGTGTGTCTTTCTGTCTGCCTGTGTGTGTGTCTTTCTGTCTGCCTGTGTGTGTGTGTCTTTCTGTCTGCCTGTGTGTGTGCCTTTCTGTCTGCCTGTGTGTGTGTCTTTCTGTCTGCCTGTGTGTGTGTCTTTCTGTCTGCCTGTGTGTGTCTTTCTGTCTGCCTTTGTGTGTGTGTGTCTTTCTGTCTGTCTGCCTGTAAGTGTCTTTCTGTCTGCCTGTGTGTGTGTGTGTGTGTGTGTGTGTGTGTGTGTGTGTGTGTGTGTGTGTGTGTGTGTGTGTGTCTGCCTTTCTGTCTGCCTGTGTGTGTCTTTCTGTCTGCCTGTGTGTCTGTCTTTATGTCTGCCTGTGTGTGTGTCTTCTGTCTGCCTGTGTGTGTGTCTTTTTGTCTGCCTGTGTGTGTGTGTCTTTCTGTCTGCCTGTGTGTGTGTCTTTCTGTCTGCCTGTGTGTGTGTCTTTCTGTCTGCCTGTGTGTGTCTTTCTGTCTGCGTTTGTGTGTGTCTGTCTTTCTGTCTGCCTGTGTGTGTCTTTCTGTCTGCCTGTGTGTGTGTGTGTGTGTCTTTCTGTCTGCCTGTGTGTGTGTGTGTGTGTGTGTGTCTTTCTGTCTGCCTGTGTGTTTCTGTCTGCCTGCATGTTTCTGTCTTGCTGTCTGCCTGTGTGTTTCTGTCTTGCTGTCTGCCTGTGTGTTTCTGTCTTTGTCTGCCAGTGTGTTTCTGTCTATCTGCCTGTGTGTTTCTGTCTTTCTGTCTGCTTGTCTCTCTAGTCTCAAAGTTGCTCATGAACCAACTGGTTTTACACACGATCACATCTGATTCCTGAACAAGTGAAAATGCGTATTACTTGCCAGTTGCCAGACATGCTTACTATGCATTATATTATCAACAAGCACAGTATAGCACTTCGTCTGGACTTTTTGGGTCATCCTAGGTAATTTACACTATGTATAATTGTATTTACGCATGTGTACCTGTGAGATAGAGACAAAAGAAGATACACACAGACAGAGATGAAGAGAAAAAGAGCCAATCAGCCAGCCAATCAGCCAGCCAGCCAGCCAGCCAGCCAGTTGCCAGCCAGCCAGCCTGCCGAACACTTATAACACGTTCCAGAATTGTTTCTTTTTACTTAGGGCATAGGTTATAAGACGTGCTGGCAGGATGACATTACCAGTGGTACCAAAACTGAAAGGGTGTTGCACAAATGTTGGACAAGGGTTATTATTGAGGTTTTTGAAATTTTTGCGACTACTTGTGGCCAAATCCAACTCAAAGCCACTAAACTCGGGGTCACCATCACTTAACTCTTAAAAGGAGTGTGTTAATGACATGACATCAGTGAATCCTTGGTGTCTGCCATGCTGTTTGCTCTAGCTGGGGCTCAATTGAACTGGTGCTCCCACAAGGTACTAAGTGGTTCCAAATTTTTTTAATACTGACCAGGCATCTCAGGCCAATCGTGCCAAATTTGGAGGAAGGAAGAATAAAACAGATCTACGTTTGGAGTGCTAGCGGTAAGAAAGTAGATCTACGTTTGGACAGTTAATGGGTTAAGAGACTAATATTACTGCATTTACTTGATAAGCGAGTAGGAAATTGGTCACACCACATTATCTGGTAAAGTATAGAATGTGATGTTACTTAGTAACTCCTCACTTGTCCACTAAACATGACATTATTGACTCTAAATAGATCATAAAAATCAAATTTGCAGACAATTTAGATATGTGGTGGAAGATACTGAATTCTTAGAGATCTCACATTTTTGTTGAGGAACAAAACCAGAGCCAGTAACGGAGTTCCAATACAGTAACAGAGGAGTCAATGTAAGAGTCCCAATGCTACATTCAGGGGCAGCAGAAGTAAGCAAACTTGTTCATACATCTTGCTTTGTCTTGTTAAACTACCAAATAGAGAGTAAACACTACTTGGCTCCTGATGTGTTAAATAAGTCATGTACTCTTTGTCTTGTTCCTCTTCCAATTGTTATAATACAGATACTGTACAGAATTTAAGCATTAAATGCAATCCAAAAATTTATGGGTATTATAAATTGGACACTAAAGCAAGGAATACATCCATTTTTAATAAAAATAAATACAAAACTCTGTGGTATCACTGTCTTCCAGAAAATTATCTGCACTCTGGATGCCTCAACTGTATATCTCCCTCAGTAACCCACTTTCTCATTCTATTAATAGATACCAGCATGTAAAACTATTGTATAATTATAACCGGAGTAGATACATCATTATAAAAAACATATGAAAGTCTAATTACAGTGCAATATATGATACAGTACACCTGTGGTGGATATTTAGTTAAGTTGTTAATATGTACTATACTCTAGTAACTCTCGTGAGGCAAGGGCTCTACAAAATTTAAGCATTCCAGTATACGTATATGTTACAGAAGTTTTGATAAGTAGTGGATTAGGAGGAGAGTTGTCTAGTGAACATAATTAAGGAGGTGGAACAGACAGGTGGTTATGGGTCACCACATATGGTCACCTGGTCATACAACAGCAGTTTAAACGTTTGTACAGTAATGTACCAAATTTTTTTTTTATAGATTTAGAGCATGTAATGCCAGGAATTTTCCTGCTTGACTTAATTTTTGATGATCTTCTGAACCACAACATCCATGCCTTTCATTTTGAGTACGAGTGATGTACTTTCCACCTCCAGAGCTCAAGTGTGGCTAACCCATTTTCCTGAATCCCATCATAAATATTACCTTGCTCTCACTTCAGTAAAATATCAAATAAAAAAAACTGCTTATCTCCAGTTATTGCACTCTAACATGCTTGCATATTTCTGCTGGATTCATAAGTCACTACCACTAGAAACCTCAACTGCACCTTACCTCCAACACTTTCTGTAAAGATCCTATGGAAAATATGCAAAAAACAAGGCGACTATAAATCCCTACAAGATGAAATGGATAAACTGAGCATTTGGAGTAACCGATGGATAACAGAATTTGATGCTAGTGTCATGTAGTGGAAATGTGAACAATTGATAAAGGGTGACATGAAGACTACATATTGTGACTGAATACAAAGAGCATCTGACAAACGAGTCATTATGTCAATGAGAAATTCATGTGCTAAACTGGTGAATGAGTTTTAAAATACTGGTTACCTTCGCTCTGTGTGAATTCACTAATATGTGGTTACCTTATTTGTACAAAAAATTCATTATATGTAGTAAAAATTCACTAGATTTTTAAATAATTTCTCTTAAATATCCCTCTACAGCTGCCATATACAGATTACATTATGAAGACTGAAAAGAATACAGATTTGGGCATGGTAAATGAAATCCTACAGTTGATTTTCTGTGTGTGTGTCTAGAGCCAAAAGAAAACAGGCACACAACCAAACAATTTTTAACATCTCTTCGAATATGAAGATAAAATACTTCATGGGGAAGTGGAGAATCCTTCCTCCAGAAGGCATGCATGTCGTAAGAGACAACTAACATGACAGGAGCAAGTGGCTAGTACGGTAACCCTTTCTCCTGTATAAATTACTAAATGTAGAAAGAAGAAAAACTGATGTTTCTTCTTTTTCAGGTCACCCTGCCTAGGTGGGATATGACCGGTGTATTAAAAAAATATATAAAATGAAGATATGTGGTCGAAACAACACTCTGCATATGCTCTCCAGCCTCACTTATAATTGTGAAGGTGATAGGTGTTTGGACATGCACCATATGGTGTGGGAAGAGTGGGTAAGTACTATAGTGGGGTGAGGGGTGTCACACACCCATCATTTCCTCCCTTCATCCCAATTATGTATGTTACAACAAATGATCATTCCATTGCTTAAATTCTTGCATCCACGAGACTAACCAATATTTAATGTCTCTGTTCAGTTAACCCTTTGACTGTTTCAGGCCCCTCTCTGAAACTGTCATTCTATGTCGCTCAATTTTTGAAAAAATAAAAATTATTTTTTCTTATGAAATGATAGAGAATCTTTTCCCGATGGTAATGACACCAAAAGTTCGAAATTTGGTCGAAAACTCGTGGAATTATGCTCCTGCGATGTTAGCGGTCTCGGCGACATATGCGTATCGGCGATTTCGCCGACTTTGAGCCCAATTTTCAGCCAATTCCATTGTTCCAGTTGACCAAACTCATAGCTATTTCTTTAGAACTCCATTTTATCTATCAGCTGAGTACAAGAAACCTCCCATTTACTAATTTGGACTACCCAATATGGTGGTCAGAAATTGGCAATTTGGCCAATTTCACGCAAAATAAAAAAGATGCCAATTTCAAAATAGGGTCCAGAATAAACAAGGTAGACATTCGTGGCACTAAAATAACATATGCTCTGTTCATTAGTCACATCTCTAGCCCCCTCTTATATTATTATTGCTTTCTATTTAGATTTTTATTCATACAAAAAAATACAAAATTTACTGTTATGCAGACGACTGCATTATTGTAAAAATGGTATAAATAATATCAGTGCACTAGTGAAAGAATATTAGACTCCCCAGTTGACGTGTATTGGACGTGTGGTGTGATTTATTTACTCTTGAACATTGGTAAAAATCGAACATTTCCGCTACTTTGAGCTCACTTTCAAGGTCGTTTTCATCGTAAAAGTAATGAAAATCATCTCGATTTCTGTAACATGTTTTCCATTTTATCACCTAAGACCATGAAAACGCGAATACAACGATAAATACTATACGAAAATACACCTCAAAGTCTGCGTTTTATTCCAAAAAAACGATCAGAGTTTTTTTTTCTCATTACGCAATGTGTGCTGCAGGATTTTTTTTATGTGGTGCACACTGACCACACAGACCCATTCTCTCACATGTGGGCCTACCAGCTTTCTCCCACTTGATTTGAAGCCGCTAGAATTATTGAGTATATATACGTCAGAAACATTGGCTCGTAAGACGTATTTATACGTCAAAAACAGTCAAAGGGTTAATAAATGCAAATCATGGTTGCATATTAGGGTTCAGTTTATTATGATATGATAAGTGTGCTGAAGGAACATTATCCCATGTTTAGTAGGAGTGAAAATGGGCATCACTCACATCCAGCCCCAATTCTCAACTCCACAGCCAATCTTCCCATCTCAACCAGTCCTCCGACTGTAACGGTAGAAAGTTGAAAGTAAACATAGAAAAGAGTAAGGTGATGAGGGTATCAAATGATTTAGATAAAGAAAAATTGGATATCAAATTGGGGAGGAGTATGGAAGAAGTGAATGTTTTCAGATACTTGGGAGTTGACGTGTCGGCGGATGGATTTATGAAGGATGAGGTTAATCATAGAATTGATGAGGGAAAAAAGGTGAGTGGTGCATTGAGGTATATGTGAAAACAAAAAACGTTATCTATGGAGGCAAAGAAGGGAATGTATGAAAGTATAGTAGTACCAACACTCTTATATGGGCGTGAAGCTTGGGTTGTGAAAGCAGCAGCGAGGAGGCAGTGGAGATGTCCTGTCTAAAGAAAATGTGTGGTGTAAATAATATGCAGAAAATTTGGAGTGTGGAAATTAGGAGAAGGTGTGGAGTTAATAAAAGTATTAGTCAGAGGGCTGAAGAGGGGTTGTTGAGGTGGTTTGGTCATTTAGAGAGAATGGATCAAAGTAGAATGACATGGAGAGCATATAAATCTGTAGGGGAAGGAAGGCGGGGTAGGGGTCGTCCTCGAAAAGGTTTGAAGGAAGGGGTAAGGGAGGTTTTGTGGGCGAGGGGCTTGGACTTCCAGCAGGCGTGCATGAGCGTGTTTGATAGGAGTGAATGGAGATGAATGGTATTTGGGACCTGACGATCTGTTGGAGTGTGAGCAGGGTAATATTTAGTTAAGGGATTCAGGGAAACCAGTTATTTTTATATAGCTGGACTTGATTCCTGGAAATGGGAAGTACAATGCCTGCACTTTAAAGGAGGGGTTTCGGGATATTAGCAGTTTGGAGGGATATGTTGTGTATCTTTATACGTATATACTTCTAACCTGTTGTGTTCTGAGCACCTCTTGAAAAACAGTGATTATGTGTGAGTGAGGTGAAAGTGTTGAATGATGATGAAAGTATTTTATTTTTGGGGGCTTTCTTTCTTTTTGGGTCACCCTGCCTCGGTGGGAGATGGCCAACTTGTATAAAAAAAAAAAAAATTACTTTATTATCAATCTCTACCAAACAAGCATGTTAGAGTAGAGCCTGCCTAACATGGGACAGTGGGATTGCTGCAGGCAACTTTATTCTTATGTAATGGATGGGTGTAAGACCTGCATAGCATGGGCCTACTGCAGTGCTCAATACTTTTGTTCAGATGTAATGCTTGGGTAAGAGTAGGACCTATCTAGCATTAGCCAGTAGGGTGACTGTAGTGACCCTCTACACTCATGTTTTATGTAATAATTAGGTAAGAGGACCTGCCTATTGCAATACACTTCGATTCTTAAACTAAAGAAGAAATGTGAAATTTACAAGTCTCAGGAGGAATCTCTATGTAATGGGTTCACTTCATGCGCCATCAGCCAGAAAATCAACAACTGCATAAAGAAACGGACACCTCTAGCTTGTAGATACAGTGGAACCCCGGTTATCGTCCGGTTCAATTATTGTGCAATTCAGTTTCGACTACTTTTTTTGGTGAAATTTTCCCTGTTTTCGTACACCTGCTCGAAAATTGTCTGTACCAGACGCATCCGCCTGCCCACGGGATGTGGCCCATCATAAATTCGTGACTCAGTCTGCCTTTGTTACTCGCAGAGGGTGGCAGCGATGGTGGTAGTGGTGATGATGGTGGTAGTGATGGTGATGATGGTGGTAGTGATGGTGGTAGAGGGTGGTAGTGATGGTGGTAGAGGGTAGTAGTGGTTGTGATGGTGATGGTGGTAGTGGTTGTGATGGTGGTAGAGGGTGGAAGTGATGGTGGAAGAGATGACCTCTCCTCCGTCTCCCCTCCTCACTGTCTACCATGTGCCAACAAGTCTTCAATAAAGGTAAAAGTGATTTAAATGTTCATTTATCCATTTCATTAGTGCTTTATATTTATTTCTCATTGTTTTCTGTACATAAAACTATAGTTATTATCTATAAAATGTATTTTCTTGTTAATATTTTTGGGTGTCTGTAATGGATTAATCGGATTTACATTATTTCTTACGGGAAATATTACTTCAGTTTTCGTACAAATTAGTTTTCGGCCGACCTTCTGGAATGAATTAAAGATGAAAACCAGGGTTCCAATGTATAAGGTGGGAGAAAGGAAAAAAACAGTGATTATGTGTGAGTGAGGTGAAAGTGTTGAATGATGATGAAAGTATTTTCTTTTTGGGGATTTTCTTTATCTTTGGGTCACCATGCCTCGGTGGGAGACGGCCAACTTGAGAAAAAAAAAATGAAAGAAAAAAGAAAGTCAACAGGAACAACATAAAAGGTTACAGTTGTAAAATTAACAACAGTGTCAAAAGAATACTAGAAAATTCTTAGGTGATAAAAACCACAAAATGGCATATATGAAGAGGTACAGTACTATACTAGGTGCTGGGGCACACAAAAATTCAAGACAAACTTCTTTTTTTTTTTTAACACATCGGCCATCTCCCACCGAGGCAGGGTGACCCAAAAGAAAATCTCAAAAAATAAAATACTTTCATCATCATTCAACACTTTCACCTCACTCACACATAATCAATGTTTTTGCAGAGGTGTTCAGAACACAACAGTTTAGAAGCATATACACGTACGTATAAAGATACACAACATATCCCTCCAAACTGCTAATATCTCAAAACCCCTCCGTTAGAGTGCAGGCATTGTACTTCCCATTTCCAGGACTCAAGTCCGGCTATGTAAAAAATAACCGGTTTCCCTGAATCCCTTCACTAAATATTACCCTGCTCACACTCCAACAGATTGTCAGGTCCCAAATACCATTCGTCTCCATTCACTCCTATCAAACACATTCATGCACGCCTGCTGGAAGTCCAAGCCCCTCGCCCACAAAACCTCCCTTACCCCTTCCTTCCAACCTTTTCGAGGATGACCCCTACCCCGCTTTCCTTGCCCTACAGATTTAAATGCTCTCCATGTCATAGTACTTTGATCCATTCTCTCTAAATGACCAAACCACCTCAGCAACCCCTCTTCAGCCCTCTGACTAATACTTTTATTAACTCCACACCTTCTCCTAATTTCCACACTCTGAATTTTCTGCATAATATTTACACCACACATTGGCCTTAGACAGGACATCTCCACTGCCTCCAACTGCCTCCTCGCTGCTGCATTCAAAACCCAAGCTTCACACCCATATAAGTGTGTTGGTACTACTATACTTTCATACATTCCCTTCTTTGCCTCCATAGATAACGTTTTTTGTCTCCACATATACCTCAATGCACCACTCACCTTTTTTCCCTCATCAATTCTATGATTAACCTCATCCTTCATAAATCCATCCGCCGACATGTCAACTCCCAAGTATCTAAAAACATTCACTTCTTCCATACTCCTCCTCCCCAATTTGATATCAAATTTTTCTTTATCTAAATCATTTGATACCCTCATCACCTTACACTCTTCTATGTTCACTTTCAACTTTCTACCTTTACACACTCCCAAACTCATCCACTAACCTTTGCAATTTATATATATAATTTATATATATAATTTATATACATAATGAATATATGTACTGAATAGTGTACACAAGGCACTAAGTGCAAAGCACTGCTAAATGGAAATAAAAATAATTAGAAATAGGAAAAGGTGTGGAGTTAATAAAAGTATTAGTCAGAGGGCAGAAGAGGGGTGGTTGAGGTGGTTTGGTCATTTAGAGAGAATGGATCAAAGTAGAATGACATGGAAAGCATATAAATCTATAGGGGAAGGAGGGCGAGGTAGGGGTCGTCCTCGAAAGGGTTGGAGAGAGGGGGTAAAGGAGGTTTTGTGGGCGAGGGGCTTGGACTTCCAGCAAGCGTGCGTGAGCGTGTCAGATAGGAGTGAATGGAGACGAATGGTACTTGGGACCTGACGATCTGTTGGAGTGTGAGCAGGGCAATATTTAGTGAAGGGATTCAGGGAAACCAGTTATTTTCATATAGTCGGACTTGAGTCCTGGAAATGGGAAGTACAATGCCTGCACTTTAAAGGAGGAGTTTGGGATATTGGCAGTTTGGAGGGATATGTTGTGTATCCTTATACGTATATGCTTCTAAACTGTTGTATCCTGAGCACATCTGCAAAAGCAGTGATAATGTGTGAGTGTGGTGAAAGTGTTGAGTGATGATGAAAGCATTTTCTTTTTGGGGATTTTCTTTCTTTTTTGGGTCACCCTGCCTCAGTGGGAGACGGCTGACTTGTCGGAAAAAAAAAAAAAAAAAACAAGGCTGTGGATAAAAAATTCTTTACCGACAAATTCAGAGAATTCCACATTTGCTTGTCCAAAGTTTTGTTGAAGGCTCTCCTACAAATAGCTTTGACCATTCACATTTTTTTTTTTAACACATCAGCTGTTTCCCCCTGAGGCAGGGTGACTCAAAAAAGAAGAAACACTCAGTCCATCACTGTCTTGCCAGAGGTGTGCAGATACTATAGTTCAAAAACTGTAACATATCTCCACCCTTCTTTCAGAGTGCAGACACTATACTTCACATCTCCAAGACTCAAGTACGGCTAACCAGTTTCCCCGAATCCCTTCATAAACATTACCATAAATGATAAAAAAAAATTGTCATGGTTCCTATTTTACTTTGGTTAGGGGAGGCATGACCCAAAATTTAATATCAACCATAAGAATTCATTCAAAATGTATTCATTAGATTCCCCATGACTAAACCTCTTATTTCTGTTCATTGTTTCTAGTGAATGTTAATACAGAATTCACAAGATTAATATAACACAAAGAGATGTGGCTTCTGAAAACCAAATAAGCGGAAATCTGAAAAATATTAAATACGTATACAGAAAAAAAAACTCGCAATACCTTCACTGGAACAGTTCACTAAAAACGTGCACTGATGATGACATTTTGGCCTATAGTGGATCAACATCAATTCACTTGAGACTTGACAATGGTCCAGGATGGACCAAAACAACAAATTTTCTCACCAACATGCAGTTTTTTGCGAATGGACATAGTTTAGTATCTGAAGCTTCTGAATTAGAGACCTTTAAAACCCAAACTATATAGCATTTTTACCTGTGTTCAGGACCTATGAACTAACAATGGAATAACTTGAAAGTAGACCACTTACTCCATCAGTAATTGACAGAGCATTATGTTTTACCTAGTCAGCCTTCATTTTCCCTCTGCTGCCATATAAACCCTATACTGTAGTTGTTGGTTTAAGGCTTACAATGGACCAAGAGGCTGAGCACCAAAATAAACATCAGTCTTTGAACTATTGTATTTTTACATTTTATGCCATAGTAACTACACTTATTATTTTAAGGAAAATTAACATAGGTGCTGCATATGGTTTGCTAATTGACTTTTTCAGTCTATCACCTATATGAGGATCATTAAAGCTAACCATACCATGGGCAGGGATAGAACCCGCGATAAGTGTGTCTCAAAACTCCAGACCGTCATGGGTTCTATCCCCGCCCGTGATATGGTTTGTTTGCAATCGTGTCATTACGATTTCGTGAATCATTTAAGCTGCACATATCCTGTTCACCAGCAATTGAGAATACTTTAAATATATATAGTAATCAAGATCAACTCTCAAGTGTATATACAGTGAGAGAAACTCTCAATGCATATAATTCCTGTCAGTGTATCTACAAGTTGAGAAGGCTGCAAAAGGTGGTGGTGGTGATACCATCCTTCACCCCAGGCTACCACACATCACCAGTCCATAACACATCACCACAGTCCACTATGTGCCACCAAACATCACCCTTCACAACCTGACTCCAAACATCACCACACACTACAACTTGTAACCACATATCATTACCCTTCACAACTTGTCACTGCAAATCATCACCTCCCCCCACAACTTATGTAAAGGTGTTTCTACCCCTTTAATTTCATAATGGCTGTCTAGGCCAGTTTCCCATGATTCTCATTAGGGGGCCTACACTGAGGTAAGCCCTCATGGCCACTCCACTCTCTCACTTTCATCTTAGCCCTGACTGGAGCAACACCTGACTCTTAGTCCTTGGCTCACCCTTACCTTTTGTGAGTTTAGTTATCCTGCCTTATGTCTACACTCTGCTACCCCTTACAACAAAATGGACACAATCTATAAGGGTCCTACATCTTTTCACAGATGACACCTTGTTAACACTCCAACTGCACATCATATTCCAACAAACATTGTCTCAACTGACTCCTAACACCCTCAACACATGAGTGCAGGATGCTCAAACCCCAAACACTCAAACTCACCTTCTTCAGCCTTTCCTGGGATGCTTCCTTCCTTTCCTTACATCCACCACAGATTAATACATTTCTTAGGAAACCTACTGTTCCACACTTGCTTATCAACACTTCCTCTACCCCCTGTCTTATAGTTTCTATACTTCTTATTTTTTGTATTCACACAGCACATTTATTTTAAAAATGACATCTCCACTGCCTCATCTTCACTGCAATATTCAAGGACAATGTCTCACACCAATACAAAATTGTTTTGGAAAAAGACACTTGTGCACAGTTCATGACATTTATTAAAGGAAACGTTTCGCCACGAGTGGCTTCTTCAGTCCTAATAGGTATTAGGACTGAAGAAGCCACTATTGGCAAAACGTTTCCTTTAATAAATCTCCTGAACTGTACATAAGTGTTTTTTTCCACATCTTGTCGGTATCACCATACCATTTCCTCACAAAATTGTTGGTCTACTAGCAGTCTACCTAGATGGTGTTCTGGGGGTCAATGCCCCTATGGCCTGGTCCATAACCAGGCATCTATTCTCTAAAACATTTTACTTCTTGCATACCTTTTAACCTATTTCCAAGAGGCACCTCAGAGTTCCACCAACCCTATTTCATCTCCACCTAATTTATGACTCGCCTCATCATTCACAACCCATTTACTGATCTTATAATTATATTTAGAAGTGCTAAACCTGTAGGGGTCATACAGCACCTGGGGAATGGGAGGAATTCAGATTTGAGCCAAGGAAGAGAGAAAGTCCAATTCCCTGGATCAAAAACTCTCAGTGGTTTCAAGGAACCTCCTTTGAGGGGCACTCTGCTGATAAAACCACTCCCAAACATCTAATTTAATTCACTTCCACCCTTCAATTTGACTTTATATCTTCCTGGCCAAATTTTTTCATACACTTATCACCTGAGTAACAATGGCAACACCCAACATTCCTGTTGTAAAGCCTACTTTTACTAGCCAATGGTCTCATTCTCTCCTACCAGTCCATCTTCCTAATCAACTTTAGAATATCAGCCTATAGAACATCATCAAATATACAACTGACACTGCTAATGAAAACCTGATTATCTGTGCATTTTAAAG
This sequence comes from Cherax quadricarinatus, assembly GCF_038502225.1. NCBI lineage: Eukaryota > Metazoa > Arthropoda > Malacostraca > Decapoda > Parastacidae > Cherax > Cherax quadricarinatus. The sequence continues at coordinate 41,363,636 of NC_091306.1, forward strand.
TGTGCTCAATGGGTCTCTGTTTTTTGTTCATGTTTCAAAAGTTTCTATAATTTTTATATATTACTGTACAATTAAGATACCTATGATATACATAAATAACCCGCACATAGGAGAGATGAGCTTACGATGTTTCAGTCCCACTTGGACCATTTACAAAGTCACACTAACAAAATAGAGAGGAGGGAGTATATAGTATATTTTCGGTCCAAGTCGGACCAAAACGTCTTCATAAGCTCCTCTCTCATATGTGCGGGTTATTTGTGTATTGTTCCAGTCATGGTATTATGCCTTTTCGTTATGTACTATGATATGCCTCTCACTGCTTTCAAAGCTTTTCTAATCTTGTAGCCAGGTCCGGGGTTAGGCTTCTGAGATGAATGCCTGTTCAGCCATACTGTTACATTGGAGGTCCAATGGACCACATGACCATTACAGTCTGGTTGATCTGGCACTTCAAAGAGGTAGTGGCACAGTGTCTTCCTGAAAACTTCTACATTTGTTCCAATCACATTTCTGAGCCACTGATAATAGGTTAGATAATCTTGGACCTCAAAAAGCAACACAGCAATCTGTTACTTTGCCTATGATGCCTGTGCTTTTTACCGAGTTTATTTTACTCTTCCATCTCTCACACTACACTATACTATGGTAGTTTGTAGATTTGGGACTGGGTCCTCAAGTATTTTTTTTATTTTAATTTTTATTTATTTTTTAACATGTTGACCATTTCCCACAGAGGCAGGGTAAAACCCCCTAAAAAAAAAAAAATCATTAAATACTCTCACCATCACTCATACATAATCACTGTCTTTGCAGCGGCACTCTCATGTAACAGTTTAAATGTCCCTCCAAACCCTTCCTTTACAGTGCAGGCACTGCACTTCCCATTTCCAGGACTCAAATCTGGCTAACCGGTTTCCCTGAATCCCTTCACTAAATATTACCCTGTTCACACTCCAACAGATCATCAGGACCCAAAAACCATTCGTATCCATTCACTCCTATCTAACATGCTCACAATTTCTTGCTGAAAGTCCAAGCCCTTCATATAAAAAACCTCCTTTACCCCCTTCCTCCAACCTTTTCAAGGACAACCCCTACCCTGGCTTCTTTCCCCTACAGATTTATATACTTCTCAAGTCATTCTACTTTGATCCATTCTCTCTAAATGACCAAACCACCTCAGCAACCCCTCTTCAGCCCTCTGACTAATACTTTTAATAACTACACACCTCCTAATTTCCACACAATGAATTCTCTGCATATTTACACCACACACTGACCTTAGACAGGACCTTTCCACTCCCTCCAGCCACCTCCTCGCTAGCATTTCCAACCCAAGCTTCACACCCATATAAGAGTGTTGGTACCACTATACTTTCATATATTCCCTTCTTTGCCTCCATGGATAACATATTTTGTCTCCACAAATACCTCAACGCATCACTCGCCTTTTTTTCCTTCATCAAGTCTATAAATATCCTCATCCTTCATAAACCCATCCGGTGATACGTCAACTCCCAAATATCTGAAAACATTCACTTCTTCCATACTCCCTCTCTCCAATGTGACGTCTAATTTTTCTTCATCTAAATCGTTCAACACCCTCATCACCTTCCTCTTATTCACGCTTACTTTCAACTTTCTACCTTTACACACCCTCCCAAACTTGTCCATTAACCTTTGCAATTTTTCTTGAGAATCTCCCATAAGCACAGTACCATCAGCAAAAAGTAACTGTGTCACTTCCCATTTTGTATTTAATTCCCCATAATTTAATCCCACCCCTGTCCCGAACACCCTAGCATTTACTTCTTTTACAACCCCATCTATAAATATATTAACCCGTAAACGGTCCAAACGTAAATATACGTTCACTACCGTACTGCCCCAACTTTTTTGAGATAAAAACATTGTTGTTTTCTAATAGGAAAAAAGCGCATATGGTACCCAGGCATCCCCAATTATTTTAATATGGTGCACAGTGAGTGCTCACACCCATTCTCACATGTCTAGGAGACTCAGGCTTATCGTGGCAATATTAAATGTAGGACACATAAAACATATATATACGTTTGGGGCACTAGCGGTAAAAACGTATATACGTTTGGACCGTTTACGGGTTAAACAACCATGGTGACATTACACATCCCTGTCTAAGACCTACTTTTACCGGGAAGTATTCTCCCTCTCTTCTACACACCCTAACCTGAGCCTCACTATCCTCATAAAAACTCTTTACAGCATTTAGTAACTTACCACCTATCCCATATACTTGCAACATCTGCCACATTGCTCCCCTATCCACCCTATCATATGCCTTTTCTAAATCCGTAAATGCAATAAAAACTTCCCTACCTTTATCTAAATACTGTTCACATATACATTTTAATGTAAACACTTGATCTACACATCCCCTACCCACTCTAAAACCTCCTTGCTCATCTGCAGTCCTACTCTCTGTCTTACCTCTAATTCTTTCAATAACACTACTGTACACTTTACCTGGTATACTCAGTAAACTTATTCCCCTATAATTTTTGCATTCTCTTTTGTCCCCCTTCCCTTTATATAAAGGGACTATACACACTCTCTGCCAATCCCTAGGTACCTTCCCCTCTTTCATACATTTATAAAACAAAAATACCAACCACTCCAACACTATATCCCCCCCCTGCTTTTAACATTTCTGTCATGACCCTGTCAGTTCCAGCTGTTTTACCCCTTTTCATTCTATGTAATGCCTCACACACCTCCCCCACACTCATGTCCTGCTCTTCTTCACTTCAGTGCCTGAAATTACCGCCTCCCTTGCTTCATCGGCATTTAAAAGTTCAAAATATTCCCTCCATCTACCCAAAACTTCCAGCTCCCCATCTACTAACTCCACTACTCTGTTTTTAACTGACAAATCCATTCATTCCCTAGGCTTTCCTAACTTGTTTATCTCACTCCAAATTTTTTTTTTATTTTCTGCAAAATTTCATGACAGTGCCTCTCCCACTCTATCATCTGCTCTCCTTTTGCATTCTCTCACCACTCTCTTCACCTTTCTTTTACTCTACAATTCTTTTAACACTTCTGTTCTGTAAAAACCTCTCATAAGCTACCTTTTTCTCTTTTATCACATCCTTTACTTCATCATTCCACCAATCACTCCTCTTTCCTCCTGCATCCACCCTCCTAAAGCCACAAACTTCTTCCCCACATTCTAATACTGCATTTTTAAAACTATCACAACCCTCTTCGCCTCCCCCCCCCCCCACTACTCATACTTGCACCAGCCCACCTATCTGCCAATAGTTGCTTATATCTCACCCTAACTTCCTACTCCCTTAGTTTGTATACTTCCACCTCTCTCTTACTTGCTGTTGCCATTTTCCTTTTGTCCCATCCACCTCTTACTCTAACTGTAGTTACAACTAAATAATGATCCGATATATCAGTTGCTCCTCCATAAACATGTACATCCTGAAGCCTACCAATCAACCTTTTATCCACCAATACATAATCTAACAAACTACTTTCATTACGTGCTATATCATACCTTGTATACTTATTTATCCTCTTTTTCATAAAATATGTATTACTTATTACCAAACCTCTTTCTATACATAGCTCAATTAAAGGCTCCCCATTTTCATTTACCTCTGGCACCCCAAATTTACTTACTTCTCCCTCCACAACATTTTTACCCACTTTAGCATTGAGATCCCCAACCACAAAGTACTCTCACTTGGTTCAAAACTCCCCACACACTCGCTCAACATTTCCCAGAATTTCTCTCTCCTCTACACTTCTCTCTTCTCCAGGTGCATAAATACTTACTATAACCCACTTTTCACATCCAACCCTTATTTTACTCCACATAATCCTTGAATTTATACATTTATATTCCCTCTTTTCCTGCCATAACTTATCCTTGACCGTTATTGCTATTCCTCCTTTAGCTCTATTTGAAACCCCTGACCTAATCCCATTCATTCCTCCCCACTGAAATTCTCCTATGCCCTTCAGCTTTGTTTTACTTAAAGCTAGGACATCCAGCTTTTCATTCATAACATCCACAATCATCTCTTTCTTATCATTCGCACAATATCCACACACATTCAAACATCCCACTTTGACGGTTGTCTTCTTTTTCTTTTTAGTAAGCTACATGGGAAAAGGGGTTACTAGCCCATTATTCCCAGCATTTTAGTCGACTTTTACAACACGCATGGCATACGGAGGAAAGATTCATCCATATATTTGGGAGTTGACTTGTCTACAGATGGGTTTATGAAGGATAAGGTTAACCACAAAAAATTAAGAAGGAAAAAAGGTTAGTGGTGAATTGAGGTATCTGTGGCCGTAAAACAAACATTATCCATGGAGATAAAGATGGGAATGTACAAGAGTATAGTGGTACCAACACTCCTATATGGGTGTGAAGCATGGGTTGTAAATCCTGCAGCAAGGAGGAAGCTGGAGGCAGTGGAGATGTCATGTCTATGGGAAATGTGTAGTGTAAATAATATGCAGAGAATCTGTTGTTGAGGTGGTCATTTAGAGAGGATGGAACAAAGTAGAATGACTAGGACCGTACAAAGCTGTAGGGGAAGGAAGGCAGAGCAGGGGTTTTCCTAGGAAAGGTTGGAAGGAGGAGGCAAATGAGGTTTTATGGACGAGGAGCTTGGATGTCCAGCAAGTGTGCATGAGTGTGTTAGATAGGAGTGAATGGGACCCGACGAGCTGTTGGAGTGTGAGCAGGATAAAATTTTGCGAAGGGATTCAGGGAAACCGGTTAGCTGGACTCGAGTCCTGGAAGTAGGAAGTACAATGCCTGCACTTTAACCCTTTCAGGGTCCAAACCGTAGATCTACGCCATGAGCTCAGCTCACTCCGCTAAGCTGTGAGTGGTAAATTTGGGCCTAGATATGAGAGAATACATCTATGTGGTATGTGTGCACCACAAAAAACAAATCCTGCAGCACACAGTGTATAATGAGAAAAAAAACAGACCGTGATTTTCAATTAAAACAGCGAGTTTGCAGTGTTTTTTCGTATGTTTTTTATAGTTGTATTTGCAATTTCTTGGTCTCATTTGATAGAATGGAAGACGAATTACAGAATTACAATTATTACAATATTGCATAACAGTAAATCTTCTATTTTTTGGTTTGAATAAAAATTCATTATGTGAATAAAAAATCAAAATGGAATTCATTTGCAAAGCCTCAAAACGTAACTAATGAACAGAGGAAATGTTAGTTTAGTGCCAGGAATACCTACATTGTTTATTCTGGACCCTATTTTGAAACTGGAATATTTTGAACTTTGTGTTAAATTGGCCAAATTACCAATTTCTGATCACTTTATTTTGTAGTTGAAACAGTTGACTTGGTGATTTCTTGTGCTCAATCAATAGAATAGAAGTAAGACTAGTGAAATAGCTAAGAATTTAGTCGACTGGAATAACGTAATTGGCCTAAAATGGGAGTTAAAGTCGGCAAAATCGTCGATTCATAAATATCGCTGACACATCAAAATTTGCGAGAGCATAATTTCATCAATTTTCCGTCAAATTTCGTACTTTTTGTTTTATTACCTTCAGAAAAAGATTCTCTACCATTTCATAAGAAAAAATAACAAAATTTTTTTTTAAATTCTTGGACCCTGGTGCGCACTTTGAAATTTAGCTTCTGGACCCTGAAAGGGTTAAAGGAAGGGTTTGGGATATTGGTTGTTTGGACTGACATCTAACCTTTCATACCTGAGCACCTCTACAAAGACAGTGATTATGTATGAATGATGGTGAAAGCGTTGAATGATGAATTTTTTTTTTTCTTTTTAGATCCCTCTGCCTCGGTGGGAAAAGGCTGAAGTGTTAAAAAAAAAAAAAAATTATGTTCTGTAGTTCCTTCACCTAGGGTTGTAAGTTAAGAGGATATGGCAAAAAATCATGGACTGATATCCTTGACAAGTCAGATGAGATTCTCAGCTCAAAATTACCTTCTGCTGGCCAAGTGCTTAATGTTTTCTTGCACCATCAAATTGATCTAAAGGAGTTGAAGGCAAGAGCTGACACAATTTGGGAAGATATTGAGGGTTTTTGGGCAAAATCTAGAATTCTGACGAGGAGAAAGGGCCATGCCATCAACAAGATCCTCACTCTCCACAAGAACAGCAGCCAGACAGAGAAAGGAGGTGGCAGCAGCATTCAGGTGCAGGCATCTGAACCTGTTTAATGTGGATCATGTGAGTGCTCTTTCCATCATGAAGAACAAAGAGGATGGGCTTTCTTGCTGGCTCAACAGGAACGGGGAAGGTGAGGTACAACAGGATCCATCAATAACAAAACACAAAGGTAAAGATGTCATCTTCTTCCATTAATGCTTGTGTCAGAATCCACAGGTGAACGAGGAAATTTGAGCATGTAGAGTTGGCAAGAGTCCATCAAATAATAGGGCAAAGAAAATAATGAAGAGTGTGATGTCTGCTGCAGCACCTGACTGTTTAAAATTGAGTGATCAAATGGCAACATGTATCATCGAAGAAATAAAGAACCTTGGCCACAACTCAAAACAGCTCAACATTAGTCATTCTTCCATCAAACGATACTGAGAACATCACTGCAGCAGCTTAGGAATAGAATTTAAGGATGAAGTTGAGAAGGTTCTATTCTTTGTTCACTAGGATGGAAAGCTCATTACAGATTTGCTGAATTCAGTCAAACACATGAACCAACTTGCAGGCATTGTCAGTACCACCAATGAGGAATATCAGCTGCTGGATCTTTGGAATGTACTTTGATATGACTACCTCAAACACTGGATGGTTCTTAGATGCATGGATGTGCCTTGAACAGCAATGAGAAGGAACTTTCTTTAGCCGCTATCGCATAATGGATGATGGCGACTAGGGTCTTCAATGCTTGCTATGGACCCACATCAGGCCTTGATATTTCCTTATTCAAGAAGTTCAAGATAAAATTGAATGTCACTGACCAGTCCAACCAGCAATCCTGCTGGTTACTGGCAAAGATGACAGAAGTGCTTCAGTTCATGTACAAGGCTCTGGAATCAGGAAAATACCAAGATGACTACAGAGAATTCATTGAGTTGTCTATCTTCCTTGGAGTAATGATTCCCAAGTACTGTTTCAAGCGCCTGAGAGAAATGCATCAAGCATGATGGATGGCAAAAGTATCCTACTGCCTGAAGATGTGGATGTTTCAGAAGCAAGTTTCAAAAGGAAACTTGTATAAAAGACGTAAGCATGTTCACATTGACCATCTACCTAAAAGCCTGGGTCACATCTCCAATCACTGTTGCAGTGCTATTCAGTGATCTGTAGCTCCTTCAAAAACCATCAGTATCACAAGAAAATTGCAACAGCCGCAGTGTCAAATTTTGAAGCCCACTTGTGGTACTTACCAGAGGAAATAGTAGGATTGGTGTTGTTTGACTCTTCCATTTCTGCTGACAATAAGAAGGCAATTTTGAAGACAGAGGAAGTGAGGGAAGACAACCATGACTCCCCAAAACGTGCTGACTTTCTACAGGGTCCTCCTCAAACTTTGAATTCCTTGGTCACAAAAAACTCCCTCAAGTTCCTCCAGGCCCTCAAGATTAAGTGTGTTCCTGTGCAAAGACCTGTTGACTTGGGACTCATATAAGGACTTTCAAGAGGCTCTGCGGAAGGTGGGAAATATCAAGGGCGTCATTGACAAAGCCGAATGCGGGGTCGTTTTAATTCAGGAGTGCAACAGAAAGAACTGAAAGAATGAAAAGCAACTCCAATATCTAATGCAAATTGTCTACCACCACTGAAACAAATTTCCAGAAGCTGCGAAGAGTTCTGACAAATGAGTTTGAACTGCCAAAATACCCCCACCCCCCAAGAGGATAATAACCATCCTAGATGGGGAAGATGCACAGGTCATCCTGTGGTAACTTCAACCTTCGAGAGGCACCCATAAATATTATCCAAACAGGTATAAGTTTAGTCAACATGATTTTCCCATGATGTGGAATAAATTTAGGGGTGCGAGAGAGGAGAAATTCTGAAAATGATTTTTCATCTCTAACAGACTAGACCCACCCTCAATACAGATACAGCACTGGTACTTTGTGTTAATTTTCTTTACAATGAATTTACATATTAGAGCAATAGTAACAGTTTCTACATGATGCCATGTTCCAAAATTTTCCCTTATATGACATTTCAAATGTGGCTACACCAATAGTAGCAAACATTGAAAATATTAAAAAAAATCCTATACAATAACCTTATTATTTACTAACATGTAAATAAAGTTAGGGATATCACACACCTTTCATTATTCAATCACACATTCACACTGATTTATCGATTCTCTTCCTCTCACACACACGCATACAAAGAGGATAATTCATAATGAAATTAAAGAGTCATGGATGAAGGTTTGTGCTCACGAAAGTCTGCTTCACCCAACCCAAAGACACCAACTTTCCTCTCACGTGTAAGACCCTTGAAATTTATAATTCAAATAACCACTGTCCAACTCCTCTATGCATGTAACCAATATAAAGCTAGAGATGTGTCTAGTTATAACTAAAAATAAAATTTATATTCCTCATTCTCCTACCTGATATGAAATATTACAAATACATCCCTTGGAAGTGGAAACATTACATTTAAGTTATCTTTTATCTTTAAAAGTTAACACTACATTTTAAATAATTCGCAGTAGTCCAAATTCGTATTTAAAAAAAAAAAAACAATGCCCAGTAACCCATCAGAGTAATGTGGCAAGCAATATTTATACCCATTACTGTATTTTCCAGGACCTGTTTAGCTAAAACCATCATTGTTAGACACACCACACATCACTGTGTATGCTTAACTTCACTTGAAGTACACATAAAGAGAAGACATCAAAATCTGATGTCCAGATTGGTAAAAATTCTGGATAAACAGGTTCCAGATAATAAGAGGTAAGGGCATATCAGAAAAATTATCAAAAGAATAACCATCCCTGCACCAGGCAACATCCTGCCAACCACAACAAAGAAAGCTTCTCAAGGCCTTATCATGCCAAATCTACCTTACCTGGGGTCTTGGGTAAGGGGGAGGAGGGTGGCCAGGGTATGGTGGTGGTGGTGGTGCAGGCTGACGGAGCATTCCCACTCTATGCCCAAGCATTCTTGTTACTCCAATGCCTGAAAACCCTGAACCTTAAATAATGAGAGACTGTCCATCAAATTATTATCCATTTAAACTAATAATGCTTTCATATAATCACAATCATTCTAACAAATTGTATAAAAACACTATCAATGAGTTAAGCCATGATATAATTATTTATCCACCACTTACTTGGGGTTGCTCGAGTTATATGAGGTGCCATTTGTGGCTGAACTGGCTGTTGTTGAGGGGATGTGCTCATGGTTAAGCGAACTGGACTCATTAATGGTCCAGGTGGTGGTCCAGTAGGGGGTCCAGAAGAATGCCCCATTGGAACCATTGTTGAAGGTGAAGGCATATTTGAACATTCGGTATTGCTCACATTCACTGGATTGGGGCCAGATGGAGCCATATTAGATGCTACTGATGCTTCAGGGTGTTGCAGCGGCACACCCTGTTCAATACAAGGTCTCTGTTGTACACTGTGGGGCACCGTCGGAGACTGGTGAGGCTCTTGTGGCTGTGGTACGCTGTCTAAGGTCACAGTACTAATACGGTGGTTCTCAGGTTCGTGGGCAGGTGATAGAGTAGGTCTTGGATGCAAGAGCATGCCAGGGGAAGGTAAACCTACAGGTATCTCATTTGATATGACTACCTTACCTTTCTGCAGGCCACGGGACATCATCAACTCTCTGCCTCTTTCTCTCTTTCTCCTGCAAGAACAAAGGTTATTGTACTGCACTGCTTTTGAAACTTCAGGTAATTAATATACAAGATGTGAAAGGTTACATTATACAATTGTATCATATGAAAGAAATTACTGCTGGTAACATACAGAACAAAACTTTGATGAAATACTCATGAAAAGCATTACCTAAATATGTGTAGAACTTCGGAATTTTTTTAGCATTTCACTGTAAGAGCATAAATTGGCAGACAAACCAACGATAGCACACATTATGCCAACAATTAAGAACAGTGACAGGGCAGACTGTCACCAGATTCACTGAAGTGATGCAAACACACTGAGAAATGCCATTCAAGAAAAACAAATAAAATTCTCTGAGAGGAATAATATACTGACTAGTAAGTGATTCAGCTTTCAGTCTGGAAATTCCTGTATATCAAATCTATTGGTTTAGAAAGACACATAAGCAAACACTATGACATATTTATTAGAAAACATTTCGGTCCTGGGACCTTGATCACGTTTTCTAATAAATATGTCATAATTCACCTTCGTCCTATACACTTGAAAGAACCCCTTTGGATTAGTCTTTGATTCATTACCAACTCTAATTTCATAGTCACGTTTAGCCTTTCTAATCGCCTTTTTTACTTCTCTTTTAAGCTGAACATATTGGTCAGTAAGGTTAACCTCTCCTCTTCTGATGCGCCTATAAATTCCCCTTTTCTCCCCTAATAGATGCTTTAGCCTCCTGTTGACCCATTTGCGATCGTTATTATTAGACCTAATTTCTCTCTGGGGAATGTATATACTCTGGGCACTGTGTACATTATTAAGAAAACAATCATAAAAGCAGATCCCTTCATATTCATAAGTATGATTATTGTCAATAAAATCATTAGCTAGATAACCCCAATCAAGATTAGACAGATGTTCCCTAAGTCCATTATAATCGGCAGAACGAAAATCAGGGATTTTTACTGTATTATCATTACTCTTGCATTCCCAATTAATGCTAAAAGTGATGGATTTGTGATCACTTGCGCCAAGCTCTTCAGTGATCTCCAGATTATTCACGAGTGTTTCCTTATTTGACAAGACTAGGTCTAGCAAATTATTACCCCTGGTAGGCTCAGTTACGCTCTGTTTCAGAAAACAGTCCTGAACTGTTTCCATAAAGTCACTGGACTCTAGATTACCTTTCAAAGAATTCCAGTCAATTTGACTAAAGTTAAAGTCCCCTACTATGACTATGTTACTGTGTCCAGAAGCCCTAACAATTTCGTCCCAAAGAAGTCTCCCTCTATCGTGATCCAAGCCTGGAGGTCGGTATATTACACCTAGGAAAGTATTGGTTTGGAAATAGGGTAGTTGATGAGTGGAACAGTCTACCTAGTTGGGTTATTGAGGCTAGGACTTTGGGTAGTTTCAAATTTAGGTTGGATAAGTACATGAGTGGGAGGGGTTGGATTTGAGTGGGACTTGCACATCAGAGCTTATTTCTTGGGTAGCACTGAAAATTGGGTTGGTCAAATGTTTTGTTAGTGGGATGAATTGTAAAGGACCTGCCTAGTATGGGCCAACAGGCCTGCTGCAGTGTTCCTCCTTTCTTATGTTCTTATGTTTGCTTACGTGTCTTTCGGTATTTATTACCGAACTTGTCGGTATTTATTACCAAGGTTTATACCATCAAATCTATTAAACTATTATGAGTCACAAAACTGTGGAAGAAAACAATAAATAGGCAGCTTGTGCAGTATTTACTTAGATTTAAGGCATTTGATAAGTCCTCCCCATGAGAAACTAACTGGAAACTTGAAAATTTAAGAGGAATGAACGACAAGCTATTAAGTGGATAAAACTTTGAGAGGAAAGTGGAAGCATTGACTGGGGAAATATTACCAGCTGTGTGCTACAGGGATTTGTACTTGCCCCCTATATATTTATTTACATAAATGATTTACCAAAAGAAAAAGAAAATTACATTATATGAATTCACAGAGTCTGCAGATGCAAAAATCTTGTGCAAAGTAATAAAAATTAGTATATCTTTACAAGACGATTTCAATAAATTAAACGAAGGAAGTGACAGATGGGCACAAAGATTTAACATGACAGAAGTAAGAGTACATGACATCAGACCACATGAAAAACAAAGATAATGTGTTATGACAAAACTTTTGGAGTATCATACAAAGAAATGGATCAAGGAGTTTTTTGACACATGAAACCACAACAACATGAATGCAAACAAATCAGAGAACGAGTCCTAAAACTAACAGACCAGTGTGCTAACCACTCAGCCAGCAAGCTCTAATAAGATTCATCCAACCAGGTATATTTCTAAACACCACAAATGCAGGTTTTTACAGATAAATCTCCCACCAGCATGGATGGTGTGGTACTAGAGCAAGTCACAGCCACACTGGTGTGAGATTTGTCTGTAAAAACTTACATTTGTTGTCACAGTGAGGCTCATGTTAACTTCCCTATGGTGTACAGAAATATACAAACCTATAAGGACAAATCTTGTTAGAGACAGCTGGCCGAGTGGTTTAACCCATTGACTGTTCCGGTAGTATGTACACGCTTTACAAGCCAGTGTTTTTGACGTATTTATACTCCAAAATTCTAGTGGCTTCAAATCAAGTGGGAGAAAGCTAGTAGGCCCATACGTGAGGAAATGGGTCTGTGTGGTCAGTGTGCGTAACATTAAAAAAATCCTGCAGCACGCAGTGCATGAGAAAAAAAAAACCTCCGACCTTGAGGCATATTTACATAGTATAATATTTATGGTTGTATTCTCGTTTTCTTGGTCTCATTTGAGAGAATGGAAGACATATTACAGAAATAGAGATGATTTTGATTGGTTTCACGATGAAAAAAACTTGAAATTGAAAATAGCATAAATGTTTGAATTTTGCAAATGTTCAAGAGTAAACAAATGACATCATTGTCCAATAAGTGTCCAATTCGCCATTCTAATACGCAGTCACGAATGGGTTGACATTATTTATACAATCATTACAATAATGCAGTAGTCTGCATAACAGTAAATCTTCTACTTTTTGTGTGAATAAAAATTCAAAATAGAAAGCAAGAGGGGCCTGGAGGCATGACTGATGAATAGAGAAAATGTTATTTTAGTGCCAGAAATGTCTGCATTCTTCATTCTGGACCCTATTTTGAAATTATCATCTTTTTTAATTTGCGTGAAATTGGCCAAATTGCCAATTTCTGACCACTTTATTGGGTAGCTGAAATCGGTAAATGGGCGGTTTCTTGTGCTCAATTGATAGAACAAATGGAGTTCTAAAGAAATAGCTATGATTTTGGTCAACTGGAACAATGGAATTGGCCGAAAATAGGGCTCAAAGTGGGCAAAATCGCCGATGCATTAACATCACTGAGATTGCAAACTTCGCGAGAGTGTAATTCCGTAAGTTTTCCATCAAATTTGGTATTTTTTGGTGTCATTAACATCGGCAAAAGATTCTCTATCATTTCGTAAGAAAAATAATTTTTTTTTTTCTGAAAATTTCACGACAGACACACACACTTTAGGATTTGGGGTTGCGACAGTCAAAGTGTTAATGCACTGGCCTGTGAGTTTTAGGACTCACTTGCGATGGGTTCAAGCCTCACCCATTCTGTGATTAGGAATATTTTAATAATAAAAAAAAATTCACCAGATCATATAAATGAAATTTTGAAAAATGCAATTACTACACAGGTTAACTATAAAACAGCTTTCAAATATATGGATGAGATACACTGAAACAAATCCTTACAAAATAAATGAAATGAAATATTGGAATATACATCTGCTATGTGAAGTCCACACCTGAAAAAAATGTGAATCACTGTAAAGAGATACAAAATAAATCCCAGGGCTAAAAAAAAAAAAAAAAAAAAAAAAAAAAAAAAAAAAAAAAAAAAAAAAAAAAGTTATGAGAAAAGGCTGAAAACATTAATATAACCACAAAAGCCAATAGCAGGAAAATAAGAGATATGATAATTGTTTGTTTTTTTATCACACCAGCCATCTCCCACTGAGGCATGATAACCCAAAAAAGAAACACCATCACCATAACATTACACAACGTTATAAATGACATGAGAGAATAACATATTTAGTACTTGCAACAAAAATAACAAGATGTCACAATTATAAATTAAGAAAACAATAAGGGAGCTGAAGAGATACCAGGAAATTTTTCTTTAAAAGTAGTGTGCAGTATAGTCCTTGCGGCTTAGCGCTTCTTTTTGATTATAATAATAATAATAATTTAAAAGTAGTGTAGAAGAATGGAATCAGTTTAAAGAGGATGTTATAAGTGCTAGAGGCAATGGAAAATTTAAACAAGAATATGATGGACCACGAGAATAGATATGTTCTTGTACCTAAAAACAGATAACTAAAAATAGCAATTTACTTAGAGAAGGTTTTAAACTTACCTCTCATCTTCATCACCATCAAGATCATCAAAGAGGTTTGAAGGCAGCTTTTCATTATCCTCCTCACCATCCTCTCCATCAGCAAATTCCAAGAGGGCATTGAAATCTCCACCCATACCTGAACAAGTATTTTTTTTTTTTTTGTAATATTTTAAACTCAAGATGTTCAGAGTTGAAGGGAAGAAATAATTTTATAAACAGCAGGTACTGTATATAAATGCAAATTTAAACAAATTTAAATAAAATAAACTACAAGGTACATACTATTGTAGTACTACATTCATATATATATACACACTGCGGGTGTTGCAGAAATGTGCTTTAGAGAATGGTGAATTCCTCTAAAGACATTTATTATACCTGAAGGATACCCAAAGGATGCTTTCAGGGGTCAATACCCAGCAGCCTAGGCTTCCCAGTGGATCAAGGACTGAACAACAAAGCTGTGACTACTGGCAGCAAGCAGTGCAACATACGAGCATTAGCCTGGCTGGTTAGGAACTGATTTTGGGAACTTATCACGCTCCTTCTTAAAGACAGCCAGAGGCTGGCTGATAATTCTCTATATGCATGAAGAAAAGGCACGGAAAATTAAGGGACCACTGAAACTTACTTAGTTGTCTCATAATGCACTCACTGAGCCACCGATTTCTACTGGAGGCACTTTGCACTGACTGCAAAGTCTCTTGCTATCATACCCAGTGATCATGTGGTGCAGGTAGAGGCCTAGTTCCTCCAGGATTTTCCAGGTGTAGATTATGATATAATGTACCTTATGTTATGTTATTTTTCAACATTCCATTGAGGACTGAAAAATGTAATTCTTAACAATATCAAAAAACAAAACAGAAAATATCTTGTGCAATAACAAAAGTTGAAAAACTTTAATGAAACAAAGTAAGAATGAGAGGATGTCACTTTTTTTTGTTTTGTTTTGGTCAGTAACTGCCAGATTTATGAAGTAAAAACATGTTCTCTTACTATATATGTTTTATTAGCATATTTTATAAGTTTTTGTAAAGTCTCTTGGTAGTGACACTTCCTGCACTGGCTCCAAATCTCTCCTTTCTTATTCACATCTCCCCAGCACTCTCCATCAAAACATTCTTTGCTGCTTTGTCTCCCCCCCCCCATCCTTTTTTTAAACAAACATTTGATTCAATTTTCATTCATGATGCAAAACTTTTGTAACTATTTATTCATCTACATTCCTTGTAAAATATTATTTCTTGTTTTTATGAAATACTGTTTTAGGACATACAATATTTTTCCTCTAACATATACTTAACCCTTTCACTCTTTGTGCCATAGTACTACACCTTGCAAGCCAGTGTTGGTGCTGTAGTACTACACCAAAATTCTAGCAGCTTCAAATCTGGTGGGAAAGAGCTGGTAGACCTACATGTGAGAAAATGGGTCTGTGTGGTCAGTGTTTGCAGTATAAAAAAAATCCTGCTGCACACAGCACAAGAAAAATACCTGCAACCGTGTTTTTGGTTTAACCCCTTTGAGGGTCTGTCCGGTAGTCCTACGGCTTTGAAGCCAGGGTCCATGCTGTAGTTCTACATTGTGTGCTCAGCTCACTCAGATAAGCTGTGAGTGGTAAATTTGGGCCTAGATATGAGAGAATGCATCTATGTGGTAAGTGTACACCATATAAAACAAATCCTGCAGCACGTAATGCTGCGACTTTGTGGTGTATTTTCCTAAGTCTTTTACAGCTGTATCTTGGTTTTTTTTGGTCTCATCTGATAGAATGGTAGATATATTACAGAAATAGAGATGACTCTGATTGGTTTTAGCACTGAAAACGCTTGAAACTAAGGTCAAAGTAGCAGAAATGTTCGATTTTTGCAGATGTTCAAGAGTAAACAAATGACGTCGTGTGACCAATACACACCAACTGGTGGGTCTAATATGCGTTCACAAATGAGCTGATATTATTTATGCAGTTATTACAATACTGCATAACAGTAGATCTTCTATTTCTTGGTGTGAATATAAATTCATGATGTGAATAAAAAATCAAAGTGGAATACATTTATAAAGCCTGGCAACATAACTAATAAACTGAGGGAATGTTATTTTTGTGCAAGGAATGTCTCCATTATTTATTCTGGACCCTATTTTGAAACTGGATTATTTTGAACTTTGTGTAAAATTGGCCGAATTACCGATTTCCAACCACTTTATTGGGTAGTTGAAATAGTTGACTGGGTGATTTCTTGTGTTCAATCGATAAAACAGAAGTAATGGTGGTGAAATAGCTAAGAATTTGGTCGACTGGAATAATGTAATTGGTCTAAACTGGAAGTCAAAGTGGGCAAAATCGCCAATGCGTAAATATTGCCAATGCAGCAAAATTCAGGAGTGCAGTTTCATAAATTTTCAATCAAATTTAGTATTTTTTGTTTTATTACCTTCAGAAAAAGTTTCTCTACCATTTCATAAGAAAAAAAAAATTGGGGTGGAAATTCTTGGACCCTTGGAATAAGTTTCAGATCAGGGGTCTGGACCCTGAAAAGGTTAAAACGGTGACTTTGCGGTGTATTTTCGTATAGTATTTATGGCCGTAATCTCATGTTCTTGAGATGATTTTGAATGGTTTACACACTAAAAGTAGCTTGAAACTGAGCTCAAAGCAGTGGAAATGCTAAATTTTTGCCGATGTTCAAGAATAAACAAATCATGTCATGTGTCCAATACACATCAACTGGTGGGTCTAATATGCATTCAAGAATGCTCAGATATTATTTATACAATTAATACAATTATGCAGTAGTCTGAATAACAGTAAATCTTCTATTTTTTGTGTGAATAAAAATTCAAAATGAAAAGCAAGCGAAATATAAGAGGGGCCTGGAGATGTGACTAATGACCAGAGAAAATGTTATTTTAGTGCCAGGAATGTCTGCACTGTTTATTCTGGACCCTATTTTGAAACTGGCCTTTCTTGAATTGTGTGTGAAATTGGCCAAATTAGTAAATTTCAGATCACTATATTGTGTAGTTAAAGTAGGTAAATGGGTAGTTTCTTGTATTCAGTCGATAGAATAAATGGGGTTCTATTGAAATAGCAATGAGTTTGGTGAGTGGAACAATGGAATTAGCCCAAAATAGGGCTCAAAATGGGTAAAAATCGCTGATCCGTAAATATAGCCGAGACCGCTAACTTCGCGAGAGCGTAATTCCATAAGTTTTCCATCAATTTCATACCTTTATTTTCATTGTCTTTGGGAAAAGATTCTCCATCATTTCATAAGAAAAAGTAATTTTTTTTTTTAAATTCTTCAATCCCGTCATCAAGTTTGCGAGCAGGAGTCCTGACACTCAAAGGGTTAAAGGCTTAATTTCCAATGTTATAATAACTTAGTTCTATGTGACTCACAGTCCAAGGGTTAACCTCTTTTGCATTAGTAAATAAAATAAATAAAAATTTGCTCAACTATTTTTTTTTTCCCTATTTGGTTCTAGTCTGCTTTATTTATTGCCTGTTTATGTGATTTTACCTAAATGTAACTACAGAATCCATAGTTATACTAGATCAACAAACACCAACAACAAGAACTTAAGGCGCAACAGAATATGTTTACATAGCCTGTTTTAGCTACACGTACAGCGTTTTATTACTGTACAAACACTGAACCTGTACACCCAACTAGTAGAGCAACATCAACATTCAGCACACATTTCCAGATTGACACGCAACAACAGGTACAATACTATGAACAGTATGAAATAGCATTACTTTCTGACTTCTTTTTTAGAGGTTAGGAATGCAACCCTATTATTCCACGTTCTTCAGCCCACTTAACTCTTATTTCAGGTAAAGCACAGCTTTTTGTGAATATAAATTGCATGATATTTGACATTGTACTGTACTGCAAAATAACTTCAAAAAAAAAAAAAAAAAAAAAAAAAATAGGTACAGTATATGTTATGATGACTAAATGTTAAAAATGCCAGTGTTTG
The DNA here is from genome assembly GCF_038502225.1 of Cherax quadricarinatus. NCBI lineage: Eukaryota > Metazoa > Arthropoda > Malacostraca > Decapoda > Parastacidae > Cherax > Cherax quadricarinatus. The sequence continues at coordinate 41,381,904 of NC_091306.1, forward strand.
ATATGAGAAAAAGGCTTAGATGCATTTAACCACATACAAGATCATAAAAGGATATGAGAACGTAAAGAAAATTTCTTAATGCAATAAAAAAAAAAATTATAAAAAGTTATACAGTGGTAGAATACTGAAATGAGATCAAAGAAGAAATAGTAAATGCTACAACCACAGGAAAAATACTTGGAAAATTACATGACCAACGAAACGGTGAAGAACATACAATACAGTAAATGAAAAGCTTTATTCTCGTAACTGTAAATAATTTTTTGTTTTTAACATGTCGGTCATTTCCCACCGAGGCTGGCAAGTCAACTCCCAAATATCTGAAAACATTCACTTCTTCCATACTCCCTCTCTCCAATGTGATATCCAATTTTTCTGTATCTACATTGTTTGATACCCTCGTCACCTTACTCTTATCTATATACACTTACGACTTTCTACCTTCCACACCCTCCCAAACTCGTCCACTAACCTTTGCAACTTTTCTCTAGAATCTTCCAAAAGCACAGTATCATCAGCAAAAAGTAACTGTCAACTCACATTTTGTATTTGATTCCCATAATTTTGTACCACCCCTCTCCCCAACACCCTTGCATTTACTTCTTTTACAACCCCATTTATAAATATACGTATTAAACAATCATGGTGGCATTACACATCCCTGTCTAAGACCTACTTTTACCGGGAAGTAGTCTCCCTCTCTCCTACACACCCTAACCTGAGCCTCACTATCCTCAAAAACTCTTTACAGCATTTAGTAACCTACTACCTATTCCATACACTTGCAACATCTGCCACATTGCTTCCCTATCCACTCTATCACTATCCCCTATCCACTCTGCAAATAGGTATCGACACAAAATAGGCTTTATGAAATATCACAAAAAACTCACCTAGCAAGTCGTCATCTTCCATACTGGTTATCTCACCAGCTAAGTCCGCCAGGTCATCTCCTTGACATGGTGCTGTTTGTGATTGAGTCGGTTGTGGTGTTGACTGAGGTGGTGGTGGTGGTGGGTCCTGATGTTGCTGCTGCTGCTGTTCTTCTTCTAGCTGTTCCAGTTCTCGAGTCACTGCCTCTGGGAGCTCTGACTCTAATTGATGTTGCTGTGATGAAGGTGGGGTTTGCTGAGGATGAGGTAATGGAGGATGTGGCTGCTGAGGATGACTTTGTGGATGTGGTTGAGAATGTGGTATTTGTGGATGGGATTGCTGAGGAAGGGACTGTTGTGGATGGCTCTGCTGTGGTAGAGACTGCTGTGGTTGTGGTAAAGATGATGAATGATGAGGTGGTTGTGGATGAGAAGTTGAAGGATGAGGAGGTGGCCCCAGTGGGTGAGTCGGTGGTTGAGGATGATGAGTAGGAGACACAACAGGAACCCGTACAGTTCCGCCAGTAGGCAAGTGAGGAGAGCCTAATCCTTGGCTCACCATAACAGTTGCAGTGGGGCCTCTAACCACATTAGTCACACCAGGACGTACTCCAGGTCCTGCAGCACCTATGTACTGCTGTGGTGGACGATGCTGTGCATGAGGGTTAAAAGGGTCCAAAGGGTTACGACCAGCAACAACAGTCTGCCTCTGTGACTGTTGTTGTTGTATACTTCTTTGCTGAAGAATCATCCTAACCCTTGGGTCCATCTGCCCACCTTGGGGAGACACAGGGTGTGTCATCATGTTAGGCTGACCTGGTGCCATACTTGGTCTCATACGAGCACCCTGTCCCTGTACCACAGGTGGAAGAGGAGGCCGAAATTCACCAGGAAGCCCTGTTGGAGACGTTAGAGGTTGAGGGATTACTGTCTGGTGTACCCCACTACCTTCACTCCAGGGTCTTTGAAGTAATTCTCGAAGGTGCTGTTGTCGTGCAGGATCTGGGATGCTTCCTGGAGGACCAGGTGGTGGTGGGCCATAGACATCATCATGAGGGCGAGGAGTGGGTGGAGCCTGAGCATATGGGGATGCAGGAGGTTGAGAAAATGAGTCAGTCGGTGTAGTACAAGTTGTAAATGGATCGGAAGTTAAGGGCCTTTGACCTGGAGGCTGATTACCATAGGGATCTACTGATCGAGGTGTAGGTGGTGGCATCGTATACGGGTCATTTACAACAGGACGTGGTGTCGGTGGTGCTATACTGTAAGGATCTGAAGAATGAGGCCTGGGAGAGGGTGGTATACGCGAGTAAGGATCACTTGTAGGTGAAGGCAAAGGTGATGTCTGTGGTGTTGGAGTTGATGGTGGATGTGTAAATGAATCTACTGATTTGCTGGGATGAGGAGTTCCTGGTGGCAAGGCATAAGGGTCATTTAATCCTGGATGAGTTAAAGGCCCTCTAATAATGCCATGTGAGACACCTTGCCTCATGGGTGACCCTGACGGCATCTGAGGACGCTGTGTAACAATCATTGGGCGGGGTGGTGTCAGTGATGGCAGAGGAGCACGAGGGGAAGCATGAGGTGTGTTTGCAGGACTCGGATCAGTGTTGACTCCTTCATTAATACTTCCTGGGGTTCCCGCCGAGCCCGGTGTGTTGTTTCCTTCCATATTCTCACTACTCTTCAAGGCTCTCTGTTGTTCCTATACAAATAACAAAATTAAGTTAGTTACTTGATTTAAACAATCATTTGCTAATTAAACCTTAGAATAAAATTAAATAAAGCAACCTAAGTGTGAAAATATATTAAAGCATGTGTGTGTGTGTAAACACAAGCATGTACTGAACAAATGAATTATACACTCACATTTATAGACATTTATTCTCATACTATGTGTGTATGTAGTGAGGGGTTATAAAAATTGGTTAGCTTTCATGGAAGAAAAAGGAACATGCTAAGCTGTAATACTGCCTAAATGAAACCAAGGAATTCTGAAGACACAAGATATCAAATAAAAGTAAAGTAAATGATCAAGGAATAAAATAAAAAAGATTCAGTAAAATGTGAGCCTCTGTTTACAGTAGGGCCCTGCTTTACGGTGTTCCGCTAATATGGACATTTCAAATTATGACCAAAACTACTATACGGCTCCCCCACCTGACTTTCTAATATGGTCACTGTGTCCCACCCGGTTTGTTTACATTCCCTATAAGCTCTGTAAGCACCATGTCTCTCCATTATGTCTGGAAACTCCTAAGAATGTCTCATGACTCAAGACGCCATATTAGTAATGATAATAATAGTACAGTGGACCCCCACATAACGATTACCTCCGAATGCGACCAATTATGTAAGTGTATTTATGTAAGTGCGTTTGTACGTGTATGTTTGGGGGTCTGAAATGGACTAATCTACTTCACAATATTTCTTATGGGAACAAATTCGGTCAGTACTGGCACCTGAACATACTTCTGGAGTGAAAAAATATCGTTAACCGGGGGTCCACTGTACTCAATAACAATCACCGAGTCTCATTAAAAGTCGTATATTACGTTATTGTACACATTTTCATTATATATATATATATGTTGGTAGAATTACTGACACAAAGGACACAAGTGCAACTAATGTGACAAATCATTGTGGCAACGTTTCGCTCTTCAGGAGCTTGACAAAGCTCCTGGAAAGCGAAACATTGCCACAATAAAATGTAACATTAGTTGCACTTGTGTCCTTTTACTTTACACATTTTCGTTAACCCTTTCAGGGTTGGTGCCATACTAGTACGGCTTGCACACCAGGGTTGGTGCCGTACTAGTACACATAAATTCTAGCGCCTTCAAATCTAGCTAGAGAAAGCTGGTAGGACTACATATGAAAGAATGGGTCTATGTGGTCAGTGTGCGCAGTATAAAAAAAATCCTGCAGCACATAGTGCATAATGAGAAAAAAAAACTCCGGCCCTGTTTTTGGTTTAAAACAACGACTTTGCAGGGTATTTTCGTATGCTATTTATGGTTGCATTCTAGTTTTCCTGGTCTCATTTTATAGAATGGAAGACATATTATGGAAATTGAGATGATTTTTATTGGTTTCACAACGAAAAGTACCTTGAAACTGAGCTCAAAGTAGCAGAAATGTTCAATTTTTTCCAAAGTTCAAAAGTAAATAAATAAAACCATGCATCCAATACACGTCAACTGGTGAGTCTAATATTCTTTCACATGTGCGCTGATATTATTTATACCATTTCTACACTAATGCAGCACTCTGCATAACAGTAAATCTTCTGTTTTTTGTGAGAATAAAAATTCAAAAAGGAAAGCATAAGAAATGTAATAAAGGCCTGGGGATGTGATTAATGAACAGAGGAAATTTTATTTTAGTGCCAGGAATGTCTGTCTTGTTTATTCTGGGCCCTATTTGGAAATTGGCATCTTCTGAAATTTGTGTGAAATTTGCAAAATTGCCAATTTCGGACCACTTTATTTGATAGTTGAAATTGGTAAATGGGAGGTTTCTTGTACTCATTCGATAGAAAAAATGGAGTTCTAGCAAAATAGTTATGATTTTTGTCGACTGGTACATCGGAATTGGTCGAAAATAGGGCTTAAAGTGGGCGAAACTGCCGATGCGTAAACATCATTGAGACAGCTAACTTCGCAAGAGCATAATTCCATAAGTTTTCCATCAAATTTCATACTTTTGGTGTTATGATTGGGAAAAGATTCTCCATCACTTCATAAGAATTTTTTTTTTTTTTTGTGAAAAATTTCCGACCCTGAGAACAAGTTTAGGATGGGGCCTACCGACCCTGAAAGGGTTACTCCATCTATGGTATTTTTTCAAAATTATATAATAAACATGATACGTAACAAAGATAAATACACCCCACAGTAGAATAAATAAACATAAATATGAGATGTGGTAGCCAGATGACTTTTATGAGTGACACCATATAATGAGAACATATAATGATAACACTCAATAATAATCACAGTCTCATTAAATGTTGTGTATTACATTAATATACACATTTTCATTAATCCATATATGATATTTTTTCAAAATTGTATAATAAACACGATATGTTACATATAAACATGATAAATACACCCCACAGTAGAATAAATAAACAAATATGAGATGTGGTAGCCAGATGACTTGTACAAGTGACGGCAAGAATAACGTTTTCTCTAGTCCAACGTAAAAGGAAATGCGTTACTGGGGGGTAATTGTAAAAAATTATTCCTTTCGTATGTATTCACTCAGAGCTTCATTTCTTCTAAAAATGATGTTACATGAGAATGGAAGTGGTCCTCTTTATTTATTCTACCGTATCAACAGACATCTTGCACACAATGTAACTTGTACACAAACCAGAAGTGTTCGCCTGGTTTGTTTACAAAACTGGTGTCTGCCTGGTTTGTTTACATAACTCTGCACCTGTCCTTTCTCATGTACTCATTCTCTCTCTCTCATTTTTTCGTGTTATGTCATTTAATCACCTCTGACCCTACATTAAGACTACAAATATTTTAAGGTAAGTAATGAGTGAACTGTATATGCATTTTATCACTCTGGGATGCTTAAATGTCATAGAATATTACTTACTTGCCTGGTATGGTAGCCTGGCTGGCTACCATACATACCACACTTGATTTCTTGCAATAAATACTACTCATCTCACCCTAGATTAAGACTACAAACATTTTAAGGTAAGCAATGAGTGTACTATATGTGCATTTTACCTTTTCATTGTTTTTTAATGTCTACTTCTATTGCTAACTTGATTTATGTTAGTGAAAACTTATCTAGTATTTCTATGCATTTATAAGTGAAAAAAAAAAGGTCTGTTTCACTTTACAGCAATTTCCGCTTTATGGCAGTAGCCTGGAACCTAACCTGCCGTATAAGTGGAGCCCTACTGTACTCTGAAGACAAAAATGGTTCTCAGGTGATAGGAAATAGATTCCTTGTAATTATCTTGATGTGGAAAATACATAATAACAATAATAAATAATGCATAAAATTTGTTGTTTTAAAAAGTAAGTAGCTATTAAAATCGAAGTGCCAATCATTTGTGAACAAATTAAAAAAAAAAGCCCAACATTAAGGAGAGAATTTTTTGCAAAGGAGAGAGCTATAACCTAAAGCTATAATATATATAATATAAAAGCTTAATTACAATGTTTTAAAATATTTTGTACAATATTCAGAACAAAAACTAGACATTAACAGCAGGTTATGAAATACATTTGAAAATGGCAATTTCTGAATACAGTATAGTTCCTGGATATACTTTTATAATAAAAATTATTATTAATATAAATATGTATAGCCATTAGATTCAATAATATAAGCTATGTAAAATATTACACACTAGAATACAATACAGTGGACCCCCGGTATACGATGGCATCGGTATATGTTAAATCCGGTATACGATACATTTTAACGCAAAAATTTTGCCTTGCCACTCGTTAAAAAACCCGCCACACGCGATTCGTCCGGGACGCATCCACACGTGGCCTGAACTGCCCAGTGCATGCCAGTGCTTACAAGCCAGCCAGTGTGCTCGCATCTAAGCATACATTCGGTACATTCCATATTATCACAGTGTTTTTGGTGCTTGTTTCTACAAAATAAGTCACCATGGGCCCCAAGAAAGCTTCTAGTGCCAACCCTTCGAGAAAAAGGGTGCTAATGACTATTGAAATGAAGAAAGAGATAATTGCAAAGTACGAAAGTGGAGTGCGTGTGTTGGAGCTGGCCAGGTTGTATACAAAACCCCAATCAACCATCGCTACTATAGTGGCTAGGAAGGAGGATTCCCCTTCTAAACATTAACAACTTCGACACTCTCCCCTCCTCCCATCCCATCAATCACCACCAGATCTTCATTAAAGGTAAGTATAATGTATTCTACTGTTAGTAGTGTACTACAAACTGTGCATGTCTTCTTCAGTTTGTGTGCATTAAACTTAATATTTCATGTGGTAAAACTTTTTTTTTCATACTTTTGGGTGTCTTGCATGGATTAATTTGATTTCCATTATTTCTTATGGGGAAAATTAATTCGCCTTCCGTTAATTTTGGCATACAATGAGTTCTCAGGAACGGATTAATATTGTATACAAGGGGTCCACTGTATTATTAAATGTAATGCCGCAAAATTAATTTTCAAGATAAAATTTTTCTTCAAGCCTAAATAATCTCTCAACTGAAAAGCTAAATAATAATAATAATAATAATAATAATAATAATAATAATAATAATAATAATAATAATAATAATAATAATAATAAAATAATATTTACTTAAACTATATATATATATATATATGTGTGTACAATGTATCCAGGCCTAGCTGACATCAATGACATACAATATAGAAAGCCCCTAGTTGTGCAGAAAATTTCGGTCAAATTAGGTCAATTTTGTCTCCAAGATGCGACCCACACCAGTCAACTAACACCCAGGTATACCTATTTACTCCCAGGTCAACTGGGACAGCAGGTGTCTTAAGGAAACACATCGTATCCTAATGTTTCCACCCGTATGACAAGAAAATAAGGTGCACATAATACAATAAGCTTAACAGTAAACAAGTGAGATTTTACATATTCCAAAGTTTATCAAATGTTTAAAACATTGAGTAATAAGACTAAGCCCAGACAGTATCTTATTTTCAAATTTATTTTGAATTCATTTATTAATGTAAAGCATTTTGCTTTATTTTTCCCATTAAATTTGCACATTTTCTACACGAGTTTAAATAATCACAGGAATGCCCGAAGAGGCGTTTGTTTCTAGTTTAGTTCCTCTGTTCCGTTACGCTTTTCAGGGAGGTACCCATGTGTGTGTTGTTACAACTCTCAGGGAAGTACCTGTGTTCTGCTACAGCTCTCAGGGAGGTACCTGTGCTCTGTTACCATTCTCAGGGAGGTACCTGTGTTGTTACACCTTTCAGGAAGGTACCCGTGTTCTGTTACAGCTCTCAGGGAGGTACCTGTGTTGTTACAACTCTCAGGAAGGTACCTGTGTTGTTACAACTGTCAGGGAGGTACCTGTGTTCTGTTACAGCTCTCCAGAAGCCATAATACCAGATCAAAATAGCAATTCAGGGTCCTAGGTATGCAGAATGGACAGTTCAATACATAAATGGCATTTATATTTACAAAGTGGCTTGAGTACATGTGTCAGTACTTACAAATTGTTATCTCAATGTCTAAAAGATAGAGTACGAAACATCACTAAAATGCTGCACATAACAGGCTTTGATTTACTTATCTTCATGCTGTCAACTCATATAGTAATTTTATAGATTTTAAAAATAATAAAAAGATAGGTTGGAAAGAGAAGGGGGAAAGGGGGTTGATGGTTGTTGGTGGGTGGCTGTTGGTGGGTGGCTGTTAGTGGGTGGCTGTTGGTGGGTGGCTGTTGGTGGGTGGCTGTTGGTGGGTGGCTGTTGGTGGGTGGTTGATGGTAGGTGGATGTTGGTGGGTGGTTGTTCGGTTGGTGGGTAGTGGTGGATGGTTGTTGGTGGGTGGCTGTTGGAAGGTGGCTGTTGGGAGGTGGTTGTTCTGTTGGTGGGTAATGGTGGATGGTGGGCAGTGACAGTGGGTAGTGGTGGATGGTTAGTAGTGGCAGTGCAGAGTGGTGGTGAGTGGCAGTTGTGATGGGTGGTTTTGGGTGGCAGTGGGTGGTGGTGGTTGGTGGCAGAGGTGATGGGTGGTTTTGGGTGGCAGTGGGTGGTGGTTGGTGGCAGTTGGTAGTGGTGGCAGGTGGCAGTGGTGGTGGTAGTAGTGGTGGGTGGCAGTGGTAGTGGTGGGTGGCAGTGGTGGTGGTGGGTGGCAGTGGTGATGGGTGGTTTTGGGTGGCAGTGGGTGGTGGTTGGTGGTGGGTGGCAGTGGTGGTGGTAGTAGTGGTGGGTGGCAGTGGTGGGTGCCAGTGGTGGTGGTGGGTGGCAGTGGTGGTGGTGGGTGGCAGTGATGGTGGTGGGTGGTAGTGGTGGTGATGGTGGGTGGCAGGGGTGGTAGTGGGTGGCAGTATGTGGCAGGGGTTGCAGTGGGTGGCAGTGTTGGCAGGGGGTGGCAGTGGGTGGCGGTGGGTGGCAGTAGTGGTGGGTGGCAGTGGTGGTGGTGGGTGGCAGTGGGTTGTGCTGGGTGGCAGTGGGTGGTGGTGCTGGGTGGTATGCCTGAAGAGGGTTTTGAGGGTTAATGCCACTGCATTGATGGTGGTGGGTGGGCTGTGACGAGAATGGGTAGGCGTGAGTGGGTGTAAGTGGTGGTAGGTGGGTGTAAGTGGTGATGGATGTGGGTGGTGGTGGGTGGGTAAGTGGTGGTGGTGATGGTGGTGGTGATGGTGGTGGTGGTGGTGGGTGTGGGTGGTGGTGGGTGGTGGGTGGGTGGGTGGATGTATGTGGGTGTGGGTGGGTGGTGGCAACAGTTGTTTTTGTTGTTGTAGGGTTTTATATTTTCATGCCATGCCTGCTAGACCTAGTGCTGCCTCCTGGTGGGACGAGTTCAAACCTAGAGCTGGCTGGGCAAGATGCTGCATCCCTCTTATTAACGATCCAGACAACTTCTTGTTATTAATGTTTTTATTGTTGTTCATTTGTTACTATTGTTTTGCTGCTGCTGCTGCTGCTGCTGAGTGTTGGTCAGTGGGAGCTCGTACTGCCAGTAATACCTATATTATCGAACGGCATCAAACTTCTATTTTTAATAATTTTTTATCTCGTTTCAACAAAAAAAAAAAAAATAAAAAATTTGCTTATAAATACACTGAAAACAACATACAACAGATTTTTCCTGTAATACATTTATCAGTTGCAAATTATTTAAGCGTACAGTTGACAAAGTCATACGTCTGGCAGTGAGCATCTGGGGGGACTGCAGCTCTGCAGCTCCTAAAGATGAGCCACCATTGGTGTTGGTGATGGTAGCAGTGGTGGTGGCAGAGACAGTGGTAGTTGCAGAGGTGGTACTGGCAATGGTGGTAATCGTAGCAGCAGCAATGGTGGTGGTGACGGAGGATGTGGTGGTGGTGGTGGCAGTGGTAGCAGTGGCAGTGCTGGTAGCTATAGCAACAGTGGTGGTGATTGGGGTTCTTATTACTGTTATTGTTAATGATTTATTAACTCAGGAATATAACATACTGGAAGGCTCAAGTGCCAAACCATACTAAATCAAGCAGCAGATGAACAAATAATTTGATATTTTCTGTGGAAGAACACAAAGGTTTTCACAAGAAAAAGCTTGATAGACAATAAAAATTGATAGAAAATGCAATAAACAAGAAAATAAGTACAGTTATACCTTGATATATAAACCTAATCCATTCCAGGAGACTGTTTGAATGTAAGTTATACAAATATTGAATAAATTTTTCCCATAAGAAATAATGTCAAATGGATTAATCTGTTCCAGACCGCCCAAAAATTACCATTTTAAGTGAAAATATTAAACCTGAATAACAATATTTGCATGTGTTGCATATGGAGAGGCAAGACTGTTGGGTTCATCAACTCCCTCTTTGTAACAGCATGCATAAAAATCATACATGAAAAAAATTAAAATTTAACTGCACTTTACCTTTACTGAGGAGTGCTGATAGCCTAAGAGGAAGGTGGAGAGATGTTATTGTTCCATAAAAACATCAGGTAACTGCCCATCTGGTGTTTTTTTTTTTTTCTCTTTTCTGTTTCTGTGCAGTAGCACTTGAAGATGATGGTGATTCACTAGCATTTGATTGTTTTTGGTAAAGAAGCTGTCCAATGTTGTCTGTTGACCAGTCTTCTAAAGTCATTAACAACATTATCGTTGAACAGTTCGATGCTCCTATTCACAACAGTAATGTTAAGATATCATTTTTCCACCAGGCTCTGTGTTTGAACCCAATGGTAACAGTTCCTTAATTTCTGCAGTGGAAATGTTGTCCTTACTGCTTCCCAGCTCTGAAGACTAAATTTCCTCAACCACTTCTTGCTGCTCCTTGTGCAGGTCTTGAAGTTCTTCTGTAGTGAGCGCATTCTTGTTATCCTACACTAACTCTACACCCTCATCATCCATTTCCAAACCCATGAATTGGCCCAGATAAACAATACCCCTCACTACAAGCTTTGCCACAAGCCTTCAAAATCTCTGACACACAGTCTGGTAACAATTTCTTTCAGGCAGAGTTCATTGTCCTGAAAGAGACTTTCCCCCAGACTTTGTCTATTATCCTTAAACACTGGGAAATAATATTATTTTTTTTTTAATTCCCTAAGGGTTAGCTCTGTTTCACCTTTTAAACAGTGCTTTTGTGTTAAGGTTCTTAAAATTGGAAATTACCTACTGGTCCATGGGTTTGATAAGAGTGGTGTTAGGGGGCAAGAACTTCACTTTAAATGAAGCTGTATTCATCCACCAAATTTTCCTCCTAGTCTGGAGGGTGAGCAATACTGTCCATTACAAGAAGTGTCCTTAATGTTAAGCTTTTTCCACAAGGTACTGCTTCATACTTGGGGCAAACACTTTATGTATCCACTCAGTAAAGACCTGCCTTGTTACGCAAGCTTTACTATTAGCCCTCAACATTACAGTGAATTTGCTTATCACTGTTTTTCTTAAACATCCTTGGATTTTCAGAGTGGTTGACTAGTAACAGTTTAATTCTGCAATCCCCACTAACATTACTACACAACAAGTATGTTAGCCTGTCTTTCATGGGTTTGTGTCCCGGTAATGTTTTTCCCCTTGTGTGATGTAGGTTCTATTGGGCATTCTTTTCCAAAAGAGGCCAGTTTCATCACAATTAAAAACTCACCGAGGAATAAATCCCTCAATGTCTACATAGGTTCTAAATTCTTTAATAAACTTTTCAGCCTCATCCCTGTTAGCACTGGCAGCCTCCCCATGCCTTACTACACTATGAATCCCACTTCTCTTTTTTACATCTATCAAACCAGCCCCTGCCTTAAATTTATCACTTTTGGTACTGTTTCCTGGGGTGTCTCATCTAAGATCACTATATAACTGCTTTGCTTTTTAAAAAATTACTGTTTCAGAAACACTGTCACCAGACAATTGCTTTTTGTTTCTTCACACTAACAAAAGTTTTTCCATTCTTCAATTATCTGTGACCTTCTCAGAGCAAGAATTTTCACTCTTATTGCCACATCAGCCCCTTTCATTGGCTATTTTTCAATATGGACAATATGGTGGAATTTGCCATACCATATTGAATAGCCAGGTCCCTCATGTGTTCCACTTTCCAACTTCATAATGAGTTTTTTTTTTTTCCACTTTAATTGTTATTCTCACTGCTTTCCTTTTAGGATTGTTTGAATCACTACTCATTTTTGGGGCCATAACTACTAATTTTCAATGAAAATGTTTAAAAAAAAAAGCCACAGAATAACAATGAAATACCAAAAAAGTCTCAGGGAGCTTGTAAGAATGATGCTTAATGAATGACAGCTGACGAGAGACTGAGTGATGTTTTGTTTTCATCAAACTTCGTCCAGATGGACCGTTTTGTTTAGGTTAAATATCAGGGCAATGTCTGAATAGCGAGTCAAATTTTTCTTTAAAAAGTTGGGCAAACAGAGTTGTACAAACACAAGGACATACGAATATTGAGGTTTCACTGTAAATAAATTACTAAGAAAAAGATATCGATAAAAATAAAGGACGGAAGTTCAAGAATGAAAAACATAGAAAATGCAAATGCAGCAAAACAAATTACAAAAATTATGAAACAAGCAAAAATAGTGAGATATATCTATGAACCAAAAGAAAAAAAATCAAAAAGGTAATTATAAATAACAAATTAAAAAAAGGGGTAGACACTCAGGTGATTATTTTTGGCACGCCACTACACAGTAGTGGCGTGCAGTGTGCTGGAACTTTTGAACCAAGTGAGTAATTGTGGTAGGGGACCTAAATGCTCAAGTAGAAGAAATGTATTAGAGAGGGTGTGGCAGCTAAGTTTGGGGTGCCAGGTGTAAATGATAATGGGGGCCTTTGATTGAACTTTGTATAGAAAGTGGTCTGCTTATAGGTAATACATATTTTAAGAAAAAAAAAAAAAGATAAGTATATAAGATATGATATAGAGGATAATGACAGTAGTTTGTTGGGCTATGTAATGGTAGATAAAAAACTTTTTAGTTCTGGCTACAGTGAGAGTAAAAGTTAGATGGGATACAAGGAGAATACCAGCAACAAGAGAGAGCTGAAGGTTTAAAAACTGAAGGAGGAGGCTGTTAGGATAAGATGTAAAGTCCTACTGGAGGATAGATGGGCTAGTTAGAGAATAGGCTGAAGATGTATGGGGTAGGTTTAACAATGTAGTGTCAGAGTGTTCAGCAGAGGTTTGTGGTCACAGGAAAGTGGGTTAGGGAGGCAAGAAGAGCAATTGGTGGAATGATGAGGTAGAGAGAGTAGTGAGAGAGAAAAAGTTAGCATATGAGAGGTTTTTACAAAATAGACATGATAAAAGGAGGGAGGAATATATGGAAAGAAAAAGAGAGGTTAAGAGAGTAATGAAGAAATGTAAAAAAAGAGCAAATGAGAGAGTGGGTGAGATATTATCAACAAATTTCGTTAACAATAAGAAAAAGCTTTGGAGTGAGATTAATAAGTTGAGAAAGCTTAGGGAATGAATGGATTTGACAGTTAAAAATAGGAGAGGAGAGTTGGGAAGATGTAGGGAATATTTTGAGAAATTGTTAAATGCTGATGAGAATAGGGAAGCTGATATTTTGTGCATTGGGTAGGGAGGAGCATCTTGTAGAAGTGAGGAAGAAATTGTCGTGATTGTGGGGAAAGTGCCTGAGGCAGTAGGTAGAATGAAAGGGGGTAAAGCAACCAGGACTGAGGGGATAAAGACAGAACTGTTAAAAACAGGGGGAGGGGAGATATAATTTTGGAATAATTAGTTCTTTATTTAATAAATGTATGGAAGAGGGTAAGGTTCCTAGGGATTGGCAGAGAGCATGCATAGTTCCTTTGTATAAATGCAAAGGGGACAAAAGAGTGTAAAAATTATAGGGGAATAAGCCTATTAAGTATACATGGTAAATTGTATGGTAGTTATTACTGAAAAAAATATGAGTAAGAAAGAGAGCAGGATAGCAGATGAACAAGGAGGCTTTATTATGGGTAGGGAGTGTGTACAGTGAAACATATAGGTGAACAGTATTTAGATAATGGTAAAGGGGTTTTTATGGCATTTATGGATCTGGAAATGGCATATGATAGGGTGGATAGAGGGGCAATGTGGCAGATGTTGCAAACGTATGGAATGGGAGGTAGGTTAATGAAAGAAATGAAGAGGTTTCACGTAGATAGAGAGACTCAGGTTAGTGTATGGAGAGAGGGAGATTATTTCTCACTAAAAGGAAGCCTTAGACAGGGATGTGTGATGTCACCATGGTTGTTCAATATATTTATAGATTGGGTTGTAAGAGAAGTGAATGCTTGGGTGTTGGCAAGAGGCGTGGGGTTAAAAGATAAAGAATCTAACACTAAGTGGGAGTTGTCACAGTTGCTCTTTGCTGAAGACATGGTACTTTAGAGAGATTCTTAAGAGAAATTGCAGAGGTTGGTGGAAGAGTTTGGTAGGGTGTGCTTTAAAAGAAGGAAATTAAAAGTGAATATAGAAAAGAGTAAGGTGCTAAGGATAAGAAAAATTTAGGTAACAAAGGATTGGATATCAGATTGAAGGGAGGGAGTATGGAGGAGGTGAATGCACTCAGATATTTGGGAGTGGATTTGTCAGCAGATGGGTCTATGAAAGATGAGGTGAATCACAGAAATGATGAGGGGGGAAAAAGGCGAGTGGTGCACTGAGGAGTATGTGGAGACAAAGAATATTGTCCATCGACACAGAGAGAGGAATGCATCAGAGCATAGTTATACCAATGCTCTTATATGGGTGTGAAGCATGGGTGGTGAATGTTGCAACAAGAAGGCTATAGGCAGTCCATGTCGTATACGTGGGAAATGTGTGGTGTGAATATAATGCAGAAAATTCGTAATTTGGAAAAGTAGGAGGAGGTGCAGGGCTACTAAAAGTATTATCCAGAGGGCTGAGGAGGGGTTGTTGAGGAGGTTCAGACATTTAGAGAGGATGGAAGAAGTAGAATGATTTAGAGAGCGTATTAATCTGTAGTGGAAGGAAGGCTGGGTAAGAGTCGGCCTAGGAAAGGTTGGAGGGAGGGGTTAAAGGAGGTTTCAAGTGCGAAGGGCTAGGACTTCCAGCAAGCATGCGTATACACGTTAGACAGGAGTGCGGAAAAATGGTTTTTAGGACTTAACGTGCTATTGGAGTGTGAGCAAGGTAACATTTATGAAGGGATTCAGGGAAACCGGCAGGCCAGACTCGAGTCCAGGAGGTGGGAAGTCCAGTGCCTGCACTCTGAAGGAGGGGTGTTAATGTTGCAGTTTTATAACTGTAGTGCAAGCACCACTCTGGCAAGACAGTGATGGAGTGAATGATGATGAAAGTTTTTCTTTTTCGGGCTACCCTGCCTTGGTGGGAAAAGGGCGATGTGTTAATAATAAAAAAAAAAGTTAGAAATCTGATGGAAAACTGAAAAACTTACGCTGCTGTGTATTCTGCTGTGACAGTGATATTTATGCATCAGCGATTTTTCCCACTTTCGAGTCTTATTTTAGGCCAGTTACACTGTTCCAGTATACCAAATTCTTAACTATTTCACTAGTATATCTTCCATTTTATCAACTGAGCACAAGAAACTACTCTGTCAACTATTTCAACTACCCAATAAACTGATCAGAAATTGGAAATTTGGCAAATTTCAAACAAATTTCAAAATATTCCAATTTAAAAATAAGCTCCACAACAATGCAGGCATATCTGGCACCAAATAACATTTCCTCTATTCATTAGATATGTTTCCAGGCTTTATACATAAATTCCATTTTGATTTTTTGACACCAAAAAAAAAAATTACTGTTATGCAATATTTTAATAATTCTACAAATAATATCAGCAAATTAGTGAATACATATTAGACCCACCAGCTGGATGCGTGACAAAATTTGTGTACGCTGGACTTTTTTTTCAACAAGTCGGCTGTCTCCCACCTGGGTAGGGCGACCCAAAAAGAATTAAGTCCCCAAACAGAAAATATTTTCAACATTACTCAACGCTTTCACCTCACTCACACATAATCACTGTCTTTGCAGAGGTGCCCAGATACAACAGCTGAGAAGCATATATAAAGATATAAATAACATATCCCTCCAAACTGCCAATTTCCCAAACCATTTTTTTAAAGTGCAGGCATTATACTTCCCATTTCCAGTACTCAAGCCAAGCTATATAAAAGTAACTGCTTTCCCTGAATCCCTACACAAAACATTACCC
Organism: Cherax quadricarinatus; assembly: GCF_038502225.1. NCBI lineage: Eukaryota > Metazoa > Arthropoda > Malacostraca > Decapoda > Parastacidae > Cherax > Cherax quadricarinatus. The sequence goes on from NC_091306.1 coordinate 41,398,166, forward strand.
TGCTCACACTCCAACAGCTTGTCAGGTCCCAAAAACCATTCATCTTCATTCACTCCTAACACGCCCACGCATGCTTCCTGGAAGTCCAAACCCCTTGCCCACAAAACCACCTTTACCCCCTCCCTCCAACCTTTTTGAGGGTGACCCTTACCCTGCCTTCCTTCCCCTACAGATTTATATGCTCTCCAAGTCATTCTACTTTGATCCATTCTCTCTAAATGACCAACCACCTCAACAATCCCTCTTCAGACCACTGACTAATACTTTTTTTATTAACTCCACACCTCCTAGTTTCCACACTCCGAATTTTCTGCATAATATTTACACCACACATTGCACTTAGACAGGACATCTCCACTGCCTCCACTGTACCGTATATTTTAATAAACAGAATAGAGGAAAACAGTTCTAATGTACATTATTTAGGCATGCATACTGGTCAGAGAGCCTGTCATAAGTCCAAGTCATCGGTAAACGAGTACGTCACTAAGTGAGGAGAGGCTGTAATGAAATCCGCCAAAATTATTTTTTTTTTTTTTAACAAGCCTGCCATCTCCCACCAAGGCAGGGTGACCCAAAAAGAAAAAAATCCCCAAAAAGAAAATACTGTACTTTCATCACCATTCAGCACTTTCACCTCACTCACACAATCACTGTTTTTGCAGAGGTGCTCAGAATACAACAGTTTAGAAATACAGAGGACCCCCGCTTAACGATCACCTCCCAATGCGACCAATTATGTAAGTGTATTTATGTAAGTGCATTTGTACGTGTATGTTTGGGGGTCTGAAATGAACTAATCTACTTCACAATATTCCTTATGGGAACAAATTCAGTCAGTACTGGCACCTGAATATACTTCTGGAATGAAAAAATACTGTTAACCGGGGGTCCACTGTATATACATATAAAGATACACAACATATCCCTCCAAACTGCCAATTTCCCAAACCCTTTTTTTAAAGTGCAGGCATTGTATTTCCCATTTCCAGGACTCAAGTCCGGCTATATAAAATAACCGGTTTCCCTGAATCCCTTCACTAAATATTACCCTGCTCACACTCCAACAGCTCGTCAGGTCCCAAATACCATTCGTCTCCATTCACTCCTAACACACTTAAGCACGCTTGCTGGAAGTCCAAGCCCCTCGCCTACAAGACCTCCTTTACCCCCTCCCTCCAACCTTTTCGAGGACGACCCCTACCCCGCCTTCCTTCCCCTACAGACTTATATGCTCTCCATGTCATTCTACTTTGATCCATTCTCTCTAAATGACCAAACCACCTCAACAACCCCTCTTCAGCCCTCTGACTAATTCTTTCATTAACTCTACACCTTCTCTTAATTTCCACACTCCGAATTTTCTGCATAATATTTACACCACACATTGCCCTTAGACAGGACATCTCCACTGTCTCCAACCGCCTCCTCGCTGCAGCATTTACAACCCAAGCTTCACACCCATAAGTGTGTTGGTACCACCTTACTTTCATACATTCCCTTCTTTGCCTCCATGAATAATGTTTATTGTCTCCACAAATACCTAAACGCGTCACTCACCTTTTTTTCCACTATCCGCTGAAACGTCAACTCCTAAATATCTAAAAACTTTCACTTCCTCCACACTCCCTCCCTCCAATGTGATATCCAATTTTTCTTTATCTAAATCTTTTGATACCCTCATCACCTTACTCTTATCTATGGTCATTTTCAACTTTCTACCTTTACACATCCTCCCAAACTCGTCTACTAATCTTAGCAACTTTTTTTTAGAATCTCCCATAAGCACAGTAACATCAGCAAAAAGTAACTGTCAACTCCCATTCTGTCCTTGATTTCCCCGTAATTTAATCCCACCCCTCTCCCCAACACCCTAGCATTTACTTCTTTCACAACCCCATCTATAAATATATGAATTAATCCTGGTGACATTACGCATCCCTGTCTAAGACCTACATTTACTGGGAAGTAATCTCCCTCTCCTACAGACCCTACCCTGAACCTCACTATTGTCATAAAAACTCTTTACAGCTTTTAGTAACTTACTGCCTATTCTATACACTTGTAACATCTGCCACATTGCTCCCCTATCCACTAACTTTATCGATATGCTGTTCATATACAGTGGTCCATCGTTTTTCGTAATTAATCCGTTCCTGGAGCCGTTACTATATACGAAATTTACGATTTGCGAATCAATTTTCCCCATAAGAAATAATGTAAATACAATTAATCCATTCCTGACACCCAGAAGTATTAAAACAAAAATTTTTTTTACATGAAATATACATGTAGTACATAAACAATACAATGGGAAATGATGAATGAAACATTAACAGCATAACACTTACCTTTATTAGAGATTCTTCTTAGTGTATGGGAGACTGGAGGAGGAGAGAGATTGGATTGTTTACAGTTTGGAAGGGGAATCCCCTTCCAGCAACACCTCAGGTACCAATTGCTTCTCTGGAGTTGCTTCTCTTCTCTGTTTCTTAATGCCACTAGGACCACCTTGAGAGTCACTCTAGTCCTGTCTCGCAAAGTAACTGTGGAGAGAGCTCTGTTTCTGGCGTCTCTTTAACACTTCCCTAAAATGGCCCAAGACTTTGTCACTGTACATATTTCTCACCTTTACCACAGGCTTGGCACTAGGAGCTTTCTTTGGAGCCATGGTAGCTTATTTAATACTTGCAAGCACTAAAATGAGTGGAATATTATGAAATATTTCGTAGGAGCACTTGAGGGGACCTTCACTCACTGGTAAACAATGCCAGACTGGCTGGGTAGGGAGGCCGCCCCGGCTCACACCGTGCATACGCGTCCCGGACGAACTACTATTCGCGAGTCAACCTATGAAAAGCGAGTCCATGTTTATACGAAAATACCCCTATGATTGGCGAAATTTATGATTGCCGAGAACTACGAAAAGCGAGGGACCACTGTATATGCTTTAATGTAAACATTTGATCTACACATCCCCTACCCAATCTAAAGCCTTCTTGCTCATCTGCAATCCTACTCTCTTACCTCAAAATTGTACATTTCCATTACTTTGAGCTCAATTTCACATTATTTTCAGTACAGCGTCTCCTCACTTAATGATGGAGTTCCGTTCCTAAGACCACGTTGGTAAATGAATTTGTAACTAAGCAAGGAGCATACTATAATGGTAGTGGGTTTGTGTCAACCATAATTGCTATTGTTTTAATGTCACCTTTGCACCATCTATAACATTTCTGATATTTTTTAAATGTTTAAACAATAGTGTACAGTGGCCCACCGCCCTACGAAAGCATCACATTACATTAAATCCGTCATACGAAGCATTTGAACGCAAAAATTTTGCCTTGCCTCACATGATTCGTCCGGGGCGCATCCCACACATGGCCTCTGCTGCCCCGTGCATGCCAGTGTCTACAAGCCAGCCAGTGCAGTCGCATCTAAGCATACCTTCAGTACATTTCATATTATCACAGTGTTCTTAACGCTTGTAGCTGCAAAATAAGTCACAATGGGCCCCAAGACAGCTTCTAGTGCCAACCCTGTGGTAAAAAGGGTGAAAATTACTATGGAAATGAAGAGAGAGATAATAGCTAAGTATGAAAGTGGAGTGCGTGTCTCGGAGCTGGCCTGGTTGTATACCAAACCCCAATCAACCATTGCTACTAACTTGGCCAACAAAACGACAATCAAGGAAACTGTTCTTGTAAAAGGTGCAAGCTTGTTTTCGAAACAGAGATCGCAAGTGATAGAAGATGTTGAGAGACTGTTATTGGAGTGGATAAACGAAAAACAGATAGCAGGAGATACCATCTCTCAAGCGATCATATGTGAAAAGGCTAGGAAGTTGCATGACGATTTAATTAGAAAAATGCCTGCAACTAGTGGTGATGTGAATGAATTTAAGGCCAGCAAAGGTTGGTTTGAGAGATTTAAGAAGCGTAGTGGCACACATAGTGTGATAAGGCATGGTGAGGCTGCCAGTTCGGACCAAAAAGCGGCTGAAAAATACATGAAGGAATTCAAGGAGTACACAGACAGTGAAGAATTCCAACCTGAACAAGTGTTTAATTGCGATGAAACAGGCCTGTTTTGGAAGAAAATGCCAAGCAGGACCTACATTACTCAGGAGGAAAAGGCACTCCCAGGACATAAACCTATAAAAGACAGGTTTACTCTTCTGATGTGTGCTAATGCTAGTGGTGATTGTAAAGTGAAGCCTTTATTGGTGTATCACTCTGAAACTCCCAGAGCGTTCTGGCAAAACAAGGTCCTCAAGGCTAATTTGTGTGTGCTGTGGAGGGCAAACACTAAGGCATGGGTCACTAGGGACTTTTTCTATGACTGGTTACACCATGCATTTGCCCCAATGTGAAAAATTACCTAATAGAAAAGAAATTGGACATTAAGTGTCTCCTGGTATTAGACAATGCTCCTGGTCATCTTTCAGACTTGGCAGAGTGACTTTCTGGGGACACGAGCTTCATTAAGGTCAAGTTTTTGCCTCCTAATACCATTCCTCTCCTGCAGCCCATGGACCAGCAGGTCATTTCAAACTTCAAAAAACTCTGCACAAAAGTTATGTTTCAAAAGTGCTTTGAAGTGACCTCTGACACTCGATTGACTCTAAGAGAGTTTTGGAAAGATCACTTTAGCATCCTCAGTTGTGTAAACCTTATAGGTAAGGCTTGGGAGGGAGTGACTAAGAGGACCTTGAACTCTGCTTGAAAGAAACTGTGGCCAGAATGTGTAGAAGAAAGGGATTTTGAAGGGTTTGAGGCTAACCCTGAGAAGTGTATGCTAGTTGTGGAATCCACTGCGGCATTAGGGAAGTCCTTGGGGTTGGAGGTTAGTGGGGAGTATGTGGAAGAATTGGTGGAGGAGGACAATGAAAAACTAACCACTGAAGAGCTGCAAGATCATCTTCAACAGCAAGAGGCCAGACCTGAGGAAACTGCTTCAGAGGAGGGGAGAGAGAAATTGAGGAAGTTGCCTACTTCAAGGATTAAGGAAATGTATGCAAAGTGGGTTGAACTGCAAACCTTTGAGGATGAAAATCACAATCACACAGTTACTGCAAGCCATGTTGGTAACCTGTACATTGACAATGTTATGGCCCATTTTAGGAAAGTCTTAAAGGAACGGGAGGTACAGAGTTCTATGGACAGATTTGTTGTGCGACAGAGGTCCAGTGACTCTCAGGTTGGTCCTAGTGGCATTAAAAGAAGAAGGTAAGTAACCCCACAAAAGGACTTGCTACCTCAAGTCCTAATGGAAGGGTATTCCCCTTCTAAACAATAATAACTTCCACACTCTCCCCTCCTCCCATCCCATCAGTCATTACCAGATCTTCAAAAAAGGAAAGTGTCATGTATTCTATTCTTAGTAGAGTAGTAATTGTGTATGTCTTCTTCAGTTTGTGTGTATTAAAATTAATATTTCATGTGGTAAAAGAATTTTTTTTTTCTTACTCAGGGGTCTCAGGATCGGATTAATTTGATTTCCATTATTTCTTAAGGGGAAAATTAATTCGCCTTACGATAATTTCGGCTCACGATGAGCTCTCAGGAACGGATTAATATCGTAAGGCGGGGGTCCACTGTACTGTATACTGTAAAAAACAGAATAGGGGAAAGCAGCTCTAATGTACATTATTTAGGCATGCTTACTGGTCAGAGAGCCTGTCATAAGTCCAAGTCATCGGAAAACTAGTACGTCACTAAGTGAGGAGAGGCTGTAATGAAATCCGTCAATTTTTTTTTTTTTTAGCAAGTCTGCCATCTCCCACCGAGGCAGGGTGACCCAAAAAGAAAAAAAATCCCCAAAAAGAAAATACTTTCATCACCATGTCAGCACTTTCACCTCACTCACACAATCACTGTTTTTGCAGAGGTGCTCAGAATACAACAGTTTAAAACTATATACGTATAAAGATACACAACACATCCCTCCAAACTGCCAATATCCCAAACCCCTCCTTTAAAGTGAAGGCATTGTACTTCCCATTTCCAGGACTCAAGTTCAGCTATATAAAATAACTGGTTTCCCTGAATCCCTTCACTAAATATTACCCTGCTCACACTCCAACAGCTCGTCAGGTCCCAAATACCATTTGCCTCCATTCACTCCTATCTAACACGCTTACACACGCTTGCTGGAAATCCAAGCCCTTCGCCTACAAGACTTCCTTTACCCCTCCCTCCAACCTTTTCAAGGACAACCCCTACCCCGCCTTCCTACCCCTACAGACTTATATGCTCTCCATGTCATTCTACTTTGATCCATTCTCTCTAAATGACCAAACCACCTCAACAACCCCTCTTCAGCCCTCTGACTAATTCTTTTATTAACTCCACACCTTCACTTAATTTCCACACTCCAAATTTTCTACATAATACTTACACCACACATTGCCCTTAGACAGGACATCTCCACTGCCTCCAACCACCTCCTTGCTGCAGCATTTACAACCAACCCAAGCTTCACACCCATATAAGAGCGTTGGTACTACTATACTTTCATACATTCCCTTCTTTACCTCCATAGATAACATTTATAGTCTCCACATATACCTCAATGCACCAGTCACTTTTTTTTCTTCACCAATTCTATGATTAACCTCATCCTTCATAAATCCATCCGCTGACGCGTCAACTCCCAAATAACTGAAAACATTCACTTCTTCCATACTCCTCCTCCTCAATTTGATATCCAATTTTTCTTTATCTAAATCACTTGATACCCTCATCACCTTACTCTTTTCTATGTTCACTTTCAACTTTCTACCCTTACACACACTCCCAAATTTGTCCACTAACCTTTGCAATTTTTCTTTAGAATCTCCCATAAGCACAGTATCATCAGCAAAAAGTAACTGTCACTTCCAATTTTGTATTTGATTCCCCATAATTTAATCCCACCCCTCTCACAAACACCCTAGCATTTAGTTCTTTTACTACCCCATCTATACATATATTAAACAACCATGGTGACATTACACATCCCTGTCTAAGACCTACTTTTACCGGGAAGTAGTATCCCTCTCTTCTAAACACCCTAAGCTGAGCCTCACTATCCTCATAAAAACTCTTTACAGCACTTAGTAACTTACCACCTATTCCATATACTTGCAACATCTGACACACTGTTTCCCTATCCACTCTATCATATGCCTTTTCTAAATCCATAAATGCAATAAAATCTTCCCTACCTTTATCAAAATACTGTTCATATATATGCTTCAATGTAAACACTTGATCTACACATCCCCTACCAACTCTGAAACCTCATTGTTCATCCGCAATCCTACATTCTGTCTTACCTCTAATTCTTTCAATAATAACCCTACGTCAACTTTTCCTGGTATACTCAGTAAACTTATTCCTCTATAATTTTTACAATCTCTTTTGTCCCCCTTCCCTTTATAATAGGGGACTATACACACACTCTGCCAATCCCTAGGTACCTTCCTTTCTTTCATACATTTATTAAACAAAAATACCAACCACTCCAACACTATATCCTCCCCCTGCTTTTAACATTTCTGTCATGGTCCCATCAGTTCCAGCTGCTTTACCCCCTTTCATTCTACGTAACGCCTCAGGCACCTCCCCCACACTCACATTCTGCTCTTCTTCATTCCTAAAAGATGGTATACCTCCCTGGCCAGTGCATGAAATTACCGCCTCCTATATCATACCTTGTATATTTATTTATCCTCTTTTTCATAAAATATGTATTACTTATTACCAAACCTCTTTCTACACATAGCTCAATTAAAGGCTCCCCATTTTCATTTACACCTGGCACCCCAAATTTACCCACTACTCCCTCCACAACATTTTTACCCACTTTAGCATTGAAATCCCCAACCACAAGTACTCTCACACTTGGTTCAAAACTCCCCACGCATTCACTCAACATTTCCCAAAATCTCTCTCTCTCCTTTACAATTCTCTCTTCTCCAGGTGCATATATGCATAATATAACCCACTTTTCACATCCAACCTTTATTTTACTCCACATAATCCTTGAATTAATACATTTATAGTCCCTCTTTTCCTGCCACAGCTTATCCTTCAACATCATTGCTACTCCTCCTTTAGCTCTAACTGTATTTGAAACCTCTGATTTAATCCCATTTATTCCTCTCCACTGAACCTCTCCCACCTCCTTCAGCTTTGTTTCACATAAAGCCAAGACATTCAGCTTCTTCTCATTCACAACATCCACAATCATCTCTTTCTCATCATTCGCACAACATCAACGCACATTCAGACATCCCACTTTGACAATTTTCTTCTTCTTATTCTTAGTAATTATTACAGGAAAAGGGGTTACTAACCCACTGTTCCCAGCATTTCAGATGACTTTTACAACACGCATGGCTTACGGAGGAAAGATTCTCATTCCACTTCCCCATGGATATAAAAGGAAAAGTAACAAGAACAAGAATTATTAAGATAAAATCAAAGAAAACTCATCTGAGTGTGTATAAATAAACGTGTACATGTATGTGCAGTGTGACCTAAGTGTAAGTAGAAGTAGTAAGATGCACCTGTAACCTTGCATATTTATGAGACAGACAAAAGACACCAGCAATCCTACCATCATGTAAAACAATTACAGTGGACCCCCACCTTATGATATTAATCTGTTCCTGAGAGCTCATCGTAAGCTGAAATTATTGTTAGCCGAATTAATTTTCATAAGAACATAAGAAAGAAGGAACACTGCAACAGGCCTACTGACCCACGTCCCATGTACCCAAGTCCATGTCCCCCCCCACCCCCCCGGATTAGCCCAATGACCCATCCAGTCTGATCATCTCCGCTCAAGGATGGAGCACTGCACCAGACCCAGCAGCACAAGCTAGTCAGGTCCAACTCACACCCATCCACACCCTCTCATGTATTTATCTAACCTATTTTTAAAACTACACAAGGTTTTAGCCTGAATAACTGTACTCGGGAGTTTGTTCCACTCATCCATAACTCTATTACCAAACCAGTGCTTTCCTATATCCTTTCTGAATCTGAATTTTTCCAACTTGAAACCATTGCTGCGAGTCCTGTCTTGGCTGGAAATTTTCAGCACGCTATTTACATCCCCTTTATTTATTCCTGTTTTCCATGTATACACTTCATTCATATCCCCTTTAATTCTATGCCTTTCGAGAGAGTGCAGATTCAGGGACATCAGTCTATCCTCATAGGGAAGATTTCTGATATATGGGATCTTTGTCATCCTCCTCTGTACGTTTTCCAGAGCATTCATATCCATTCTGTAATACGGTGACCAGAACTGAGCAGCATAGTCTAAATGAGGCCTAACCAAGGATATATAGAGTTGAAGGACAACCTGAGGACTTCTATTATTTATACTTCTAGATATGAAGCCAAGAATTCTGTTAGCTTTATTGCGAACACTAATGCACTCTTGTCTTGGTTTTAAATTACTGCTAACCAGAACTCCTAAATTCTTTTCGCAATCAGTAGTACGTATTAAGATCTACATTATTTAGTTTATATGTGGCATGGTTATTTACCTGTCCAACATTTAGAACTTTGCATTTCCCCATAAGAAATAATGGAAATCAAATTAATCTGTTCCTGACACCCCAATGAAAAAAAAATTTTTACCACATGAAATATTAATTTTAATACACACAAACTGAAGAAGACATGCACAATTACTACCCTACTAAGAATAGAATACATGGCACTAACCTTTATTGAAAATCTGGTGATGATTGATGGGATGGGAGGAGGGGAGAGTGTAGAAGTTATTGTTTAGAAGGGGAATCCCCTTCCATTAGGAGATGAGGTATCAAGTCCTTTTCCGGGGTCACTTCCCTTCTTCTGTTAATGCCACTAGGACCAGCTTGAGAGTCATTGGACCTCTGTCGCACAACAAATCTGTCCATAGAGCTCTGTACCTCCCGTTCCTTTAAGACTTTCCTAAAATGGGCCATAACACTGTCATTGTCCAGGTTGCCAACACGGCTTGCAGTAGCTGTGTCAGGGTGATTTTCATCCGTAAATGTTTGCAGTTCAACCCACTTTGCACACATTTCCTTAATCTCTTTTTTCAATTCCATACTAATTCTCGCCCTTTTTACCACAGGGATGGCACTAGAAGCTTTCTTGGGGTCCATGGTGACTTATTTTGCAGATACAAGCACTAAAAACACTGGGATAATGTGAAATGTACCGAATGTATGCGTAGATGTGACCACACTGGCTGGCTTGTAAACACTGGCGCTGAGGCCACACGTGGGACATGTCCCGGACGAATCACGTAAGGCGAGGCAAATTTTTTGCGTTCAAATGCTACGTATGGTGGATTTAACGTAACGCGATGCGTTCGTAAGGCGGGGGTCCACTGTACAGGCTTTCGTTTTATACTCACTTGGCAGGACGGTAGTACCTCCCTGGATGGTTGCTGTCTACCAACCTACTACATACTAAAATTATTTTTATTTCTGTAAATATATTCCAGTCTGCCAAATGAGACCAAAAAAACAATAATACAACCATAAAAAACATACAAAAATACAATATAAAGTCAATGTCTTAAACCATTAACAATGTCGAAGTTTTTTTTTTTCTAATTATGCCCTGTGTGCTGTAGGATTTTTTTTTTTATATGGTGCACACTTACTGCATAGACCCATTCTCAAATAGGCTGAAATTTACCACTCACAGCTTATCAGAGTGAACTGAGCTCACAGCATCATACTACAGGGACAACACTGGCTTCAAAGTAGTAGAAGAATGGGACCAACCTAGAAAGGGTTAAAACAGCAACTTTGCAGTGCATTTTGTATGGTTTTTATGGTTATATTCTCAGTTACTTGTTCTCAGTTGATAGAATGGAAGATACATTACAGAAAGAGAGATGATTTTGGCCAATTTCAGGACTGAAAGTAACGTGAAATGAGCTCAAAGTAACAGAAATGTTTGATTTTTACCGATATTCCAGTGTACACAAATTACTTCACACGTCCAACATGCGTCCAATTGGTAAGTCTAATACAAGTTTAGTAATGCGCTGATTTTATTTATACAACTATTACAATAATGCAGTAGTCTGCATAGCAGTAAATCATCTATTTAGTTTGTTAAATAAAAATTCAAAATAGACAGCAAGTGCATTATGAGTCAGGCCAGGGAACACAACTAATGAATAAAGGAAGTTTTTTTTTTTACTGCCAGGAATGTCCACACTGTTTATTCTGGACCCTATTTGTAAATTGGCAATTTTTTGTGCTTGAAACTGGCTATATTACAAGTTCCTCATAAACAATAGAATAGAAGGAATACTAGCAAAATAGCTATGAGTTTGGTTCACTGGACCAATGGAACTGGCTGAAAACAGGGCTCAAAGTGGGCAAAAACATCGATGTGTAAATATCGCCAAGACCACTAACTTTGCAAGAGCATAATTCCAAAAGTTTTCCATCAAATTTCGTTTTTTTATTACCTTAAGAAAAAGATTCTCTATCATTTCATATGATTTTTTTTTTTTAAATTCTCTGACACTGAGAGTAATTGTCAGATCAGGGGTTCCAACCCTGAAAGGGTTAACATCTCTGCTTTTTACTTACTCAGGTCTCCACTTATATACTGAACTACAAAAAATTTCAAAAGTTTTGGGTATCTGATTTTACATTTTCAAGTACAGTGCATCTTTCTCATACCTTTGTCACCTATTCTGAAGGTTATGTAATTTTTTTTCATAGTGAAAAAACAATTTAGAAGCAAGTAGGAAACAAAACAGAAAAATACATACAAAAAGTATATGATAACATTACAGCACTGTAATGAGTAACAAACTGCCAAACTGTGAGCACTACAGGTTGGCCATCACTAATCCGGCATCATTGGGACCTGTAGTGTGCCGGATTAGTGAGTTTGCCAGATTACTGAGTGGTTAGGTTAGAATACACTTAATTAACCTATCAATAGAGACTCTTTCTGCTACATCTTCCACATTTTCATCACTGCTTTCTCCTCCACTGGCTTACTGCTGTGGATTTAAAGCCATCTGCACAATTTCCAAGTCAGTATAATGATGAAATTTGAAATTATGCTAGCTAAAATTAGTGCCAGATTACTGATGGAACTGGATAACTGATTGCCAGATTAGTGATGGTAAACCCGTGCGAGCTATAACAAAATTTTGGATGACTGGTCATGTTAGACATTCAGTGGTGAATTAAAATATAGGTGAGGATGCATGGGAATAAAGGCATTTAATGCAGAGCAAGCCTTTATTTTAAATTAATTTATTGCTCAGGATTGAGCTTCATTGAGAAAGACTTTATTAAACTCACTAAGTTCACCTCTAAGCAAAGTGTCATCTAGAATTAAGACTTCATCTGCATTATGTGAATTTATACCCACTTGTTGGATTGATGATCCAGGCACTGTTTTTGTAGTGTTGGTTGTTAAGCTTTTCACACTCCTTAACCAGAGGACCCAGCCACAGTCTGTAATCTCACCTTTGTCTACAATTAGGTGCTATTCTCGGGAGAGGCAGTTCTTAGATTCTGTTAGGTCAAGTGCATTAAAATGCACTTGACCTAACAATGTGGTTACTTGGTTGCATGACTACAATAACTAACAAGCTGCACAATGCAGTACTTAGTTGTGTGGCTGCAATAACTACTAGGTTCCACAATACTTTCTTGTAACAATGACGACTCAGCCAAACTTCACTGCTGACCTTCCAGTCAACCCAGTTGTTGCTACCAGTGACCAACAGGCCTACACAGCCATCACAACCTGGCTGATCTGGCATGTGTAATAGGTGGTGGTACTGTAAATGATGACTAAACCAGGCTGCAAATACTTGTGTGGTCATGATACATACCCAGATTGCAAAATATTTGATTACTGGGTGGGATGCTTCTTCACCTGCCTCCAAAATATTTGGTTGTGGGGCTGTCATGACCCTTCATCTAGTTGCAAAATAGCTAAACTACTTTCTTGTCATTTTGTCAAAAATGCAGAAATACACCCAGTCATCCTTTTTTTTTTTTTTTTTTTTTATTATCACACTGGCCGATTCCCACCAAGGCAGGGTGGCCCGAAAAAGAAAAACTTTCACCATCATTCACTCCATCACTGTCTTGCCAGAAGGGTGCTTTACACTACAGTTTTTAAACTGCAACATTAACACCCCTCCTTCAGAGTGCAGGCACTGTACTTCCCATCTCCAGGACTCAAGTCCGGCCTGCCGGTTTCCCTGAACCCCTTCATAAATGTTACTTTGCTCACACTCCAACAGCACATCAAGTATTAAAAACCATTTGTCTCCATTCACTCCTATCAAACACGCTCACACATGCCTGCTGGAAGTCCAGCAGTCATCCTTATAAACTTTAATAAAATTGAGACATTTTGTGGCTTTTAAAATGTTCTATGCATAATACAATAAAAAATGCTATTCTCTCCATAAACCAAGCCAAACTTCATATATGTTTTGTCAAAAGTAAGTAAATTCATGAATGGTCAAGCCATGAACATGCAGGAATTTACTGTTCCCAGATGTCAATTAAACTGGATTAATTATACACAATAATGTAAGAAAAATAAGAATGGCATCCATAAAAAAAAATCTAAAAATATACAGTACTTTATGTTCGTATTCTTAGAAGAACTTGCATATAGAAATCAGACCACAAAACAAATTTTAAAGACCTATGTTCAAAAGATTTCACAGATAATTGCATAATCACTAAGTCCTGATCCCAAGCTTGGTTTAGGAATAGTTTTTCTTTATATAAATAATTTACTCTTACACTAAACCTGGGACATAAAATATATTTCCTAAAACCAGAATGCAGAAACACATTATTAAAAACTGAAATAAATTTAAACCAAAACCAAATTGCAAATGCATCAGAATCATTAGTGGTATGGGCAAATAACAAGTGTGTAAACATTACAAAAATGATTCAAGGCCACAAAAATCACCTGAAGACAGATCAAAAGACAAAGTACCAACATGGCATAAGTGAACATGCACTAAAAACCTAAAGCAAAAAGGATTTCTATATGGTGGGTTTCTACTGACACTGTTTTAATACCCTAGAAGAAATAACTACTAGGGTACTCCAGTGATATAGCAAGGATAGCAATATGATTAAACTTTACTAACCATGTAATAAAGTCAATAAAAGGTTTTCACTATTCAATACAAACCACAGTGGCAGAGGGAGCAATGGTGAGGGCACTACCATTCTATTCTAACCATGAAATAAGTGATGGTTGTGGTTAGTGGGCACTACATTTCTATACTAACCGTGGTGGTAGTGGTGGTAGTGGTAGTGGTGACGGAGGTGGTAGTGGGGCTGGGGAAGGCATCCTGGTGCAGAACAGGCAGAGTTCGCATGATCTCAAGAGGGGTGAGGACTCTTATATGTTGATCAGGGTCCGGAGGGGAGGTGGGAGTGGCTAGCAAGGGTTCAGCTCGTGGGGGGTTAGGCAAGCGGGAAAGAGAGGGTTTCACAGGGTTAAGACCAGAAGGGTTGATGGTTCCAGGAGGTGAGGTCTGTACCCCTGCCACTTTCATGGTGGTGGCACTAGAAACAATATTGCATGGTTCTAGATTATCATCAGTAGCACTAGAGGCGTGACTCTCTGAGCTCACCAGTCGCAATGAACAGGATGGTGGTTGAGTTGACACCAAGGGTGGGGTCTGTCCTTGGGTACTGGATGTACCAGAAGGGGGTGACAAAGGGGGTTGAGGGGTGCTAGAGCTCTCCACAGACAAGGGAGAGAGAGGGAGCGGTGAGGAAGAGCCTGGGGGATCTCGTGCACAGCTGCCCTGGGGAATGATGACTCGTCCACTGCGAAACTATAGGGACCATAGACAGAAAATGGGCATGTCACTACATGGGTCTAAATTTAATGCAACGGGGCCATTTTTGATGAAATGTTCCTTTAATAAAAAAAAATGTGTCTCCATTCTTGTATTAATCATGTTAGAATCTGACAAGAGTTAGTAAATGCTACTTTTAAAGATATTTGCAAGTTATTAAGCATGATTAGTAATAATTTTTTCAGATTTGTTAATGAGAAACCCTAAGTGCTTAATCAGAAATTTTAAAGTTATTATAGTAAACACAATAAAAATCAATATTCAATATAAATATCGTACAATCATGACTACCTTCATGATTCAGTGTTATTACATTACATGCAATACAATATTAATGTTTTAAGTTGTAATCATGCAAGTTATCAGTGCAGGATTTTATAAACATGCTCCTTGCAAACATCTGTTTTTTTCCTTGCCTAGTCTTTAATACAAAGCATTTTCTGAATTCACTTGCCTAGTGTAGAAGCAGTCGGTGAAGAAATACTTTAGTGAAATGCCATATATCGAACTAAATATACAGTACAAAAAAAAAAGAAAGAAAAAAAAGATTCAAGTCAGAAGTTATGAAAGATAATTTAAATGAAGCACTATTAAAGTCCTTTTGTTAAGGGTCTACTCTACTAGAGAAGAGAAATACATTATACCAAACTAAAAAAAAACAAGCAGTGCATCAGGAAAAAATTAATGAAGTCCATAATGAACAAATGTAAATCACCCCACAACAAAAAACAAAGGAAAGTAACTGATGAGAAATGAACAACACTTAACATCAAGCAAACCAAATGCAAAAATATTTCACTTCATATTTACATATTGAGCTAACTGTTGATAGCAAAGTAAACATGAAATTATCCTGCTATTTACAATAGGCCTATACAAGAAAGAAGATAATTTAAACATTCTCAATGCTGAGAAATAATATGATACAAACCCATAAGTAAAAAAAAACAAAAAGCCAAATCAACAAAAAAACAAATATTTAAATCAGCTTAACTATAAAAGCCAGTAGTGTACTGTACTATAAACTTCTCATGACAATGCACCAATTCAACAATGTAACCAGATCAATTACAACAGTATAACAGCAAAACAAGCAATAAAATAATATTCAACATAATCATTCAGATAAAATATTTATAATTAAGGTAACACAAGCACTAAGAAATACAAACAAATAAATGAAAAGAAGGCTCACATAAGCATCAGAGATAATCTCTGTCAACACGTGCCAAAAAGCCATACAATCAATCTAATACCCTACCATGGTATCGTATACATGACTCTCAGGTATCCAAAACCTATGCTAGATTCAATAATTTATACTGCTAGCTCACACTGATAAAAATTACGTTCAAGCACAAATATTCTGCAAACAACTTAACAGTGAATAGATGTTGTGGGAATGATAAGAAAGACATGACTGTGGATGTTATAAATGAGAAGCTGGATGTCCTGGCTTTTAGTTACACAAAGCTGAAGGAGGTGGGAAGAGTTTCAGTGGGGAGAAATAAATGGGATTAGGTCATGGGTTTCAAATAGTTAGAGCTAAAGAAGGAGTAGCAATAATGTTGAAAGATAACTTATGGAAGGAAAAGGAGAGAAGATGATAGAGTAGGAGAGGCACTGTCAAGAAATTTTGTAGAACATAAGAAAAAAATTTGGAGTGAGATAAACAAGTTAAGAAAGCCTAGGGAATGAATGAATTTGACAGTTAAAAACAGAGTAGGGGAGTTAGTAGATGGGGAGCTGGAGCTATTGGGTAGATGGCAGGAATATTTTGAGGAACTTTTAAATGTCGATGAGGAAAGGGAGGCGGTAATTTCATGCACTGACCAGGGAGGTATAACATCTTTTAGGAATGAAGTAGAGCAGGATGTGAGTGTGGGGGAGGAGCATAAGGAATTATGTAGAAAAGGGGGTAAAACAGCTGGAACTGACGGGATCATGACAGAAATGTTAAAAGCAGGGGAAGAGGGATATAGTATTGGAGTGCTTGGTATTTTTGTTTAATAAATGTATGAAAGAGGGGAAGGTACCTAGGGATTGGCAGAGAGCATGTATAGTTCCTTTATATAAAGGGAAGAGGGACAAAAGAGATTGTAAAAATTATAGGGGAATAAGTTTACTAAGTCCTAGGTAGTAGGTTGGTAGACAGCAACCACCCAGGGAGGTACTACCATCCTGCCAAGTGTGTGTAAAACAAAAGCCTGTAATTGTTTTATATGATGGTAGGATTGCTGGTGTCTTTTGTCTGTCTCATAAACATGCAAGATTTCAGGTAAGTCTTGCTACTTCTACTTACACTTAGGTCACACTACACATACATATACAAGCATATATATACACACCCCTCTGGGTTTTCTTCTATTTTCTTTCTAGTTCTTGTTCTTGTTTATTTCCTCTTATCTCCATGGGAAAGTGGAACAGAATTCTTCCTCCGTAAGCCATGTGTGTTGTAAGAGGCGACTAAAATGCTGGGAGCACGGGGCTAGTAACCCCTTCTCCCGTATAAATTACTAAATTTAAAGAGAGAAACTTTTGTTTTTCTTTTTGGGCCACCCCGCCTCGGTGGGATACGGCCGGTGTGTTGAAAGAAGAAGAAAGAAGTTTACTAAGTATACCAGGAAAAGTGTACGATAGGGTTATTTTTGAGAGAATTAGAGGTAAGACAGACAGTAGGATTGCAGATGAGCAAGGAGGCTTTAGAGTGCGTAGGGGATGTGTAGATCAAGTGTTTACATTGAAGCATATATGTGAACAGTATTTAGATATAGGTAGGGAAGTTTTCAATTGCATTTATGGGTTTAGAAAAGGCATATAATAGAGTGGATAGGAGAGCAACGTGGCAGATGTTGCAAGCGTACGGAATAGGTAGTAAGTTACTAAAAGTTGTAAAGAGTTTTTATGAGGGTAGTGAGGCTCAGGTTAAAGGTGTGTAGGAGAGAGGGAGATTACTTCCCAGTAAAAGTAGGTTTTAGACAGGGATGTGTAATGTCACCATCGTTGTTTAATATATTTATAGATGGGGTTGTGAAGGAGGTAAATGCTAGGGTGATGGGGAGAGGGGTGGGATTAAATTATGGGGGATCAAGTACAAAATGGGAGTTGACACATTTACTTTTTGCTGATGATATTGTGCTATGGGAGATCCTAAAGAAAAGTTGCATAGGTTAGTGGACGAATTTGGGAGGGTGTGTAAAGGTAGAAAGTTAAGAGTGAACGTAGGTAAGAATAAGGCGAGGAGGGTATCAAACGATTTAGATAAAGAAAAATTGGATATCACATTGAAGAGAGGGAGTATGGCAGAAGTGAATGTTTTCAGATATTTGGGAGTTGACATGTCAGTAGATAGGCTTATGAAGGATGAGATTAACCACAGAATTGATGAAAGAAAGGTGAGTGGTGCATTGAGGTGTATGTGGAGACAAAAAAACAGTATCTATAGAGGCAAAGAAGGGAATGTATGAAAGTATAGTAGTACTAACACACTCGTATGTTTGTGAAGCTTGGGTTGTAAATGCTGTAGCGAGGAGGTGGTTGGAGGCAGTGGAGATGTCCTGTCTAAGGGCAATGTGTGGTGTAAATATTATGCAGAAAATTCGGAGTGTGGAAATTAGGAGGTGGGAAGTTAATAAAAGTATTAGCCAGAGGGCCAATGAGGGGTTGTTGAGGTGGTTTGGTCTTTTAGAGAGAATAGATCAAAGTAGAATGACATGGAGAGCGTATAAATCTGAAGGGAAAGGAAAGTGGGGTAGGGGTCGTCCTCGAAAAGGTTGGAGGGAGGGGTTAAAGGAGGTTTGTGGGCGAGGGGCATGGACTTCCAGTATGCTTGCGTGAGTATGTTAGATAGGCGTGAATGGAGACGAATGGTTTTTGGGACCTGACAAGCTGTTTGAGTGTGAGCAGGGTAATATTTAGTGCAGGGATTCAGGGAAACCGGTTATTTTTATATAACCGGACTTGAGTACTGGAAATGGGAAGTACAATGCCTGCACTTTAAAGAAGGAGTTAGGGAAATTGGCAGTTTGGAGGGATATGTTATATATCTCTTTATATATGCTTCTGAAGTGTTGTATCTGGGTGCCTTTGCAAAGACAGTGATTATGTATGAGTGAGGTGAAAGTGTTGAATGATGATGAAAGTATTTTCTTTTTGGGTCATCCTGCCTCGGTGGGAGACGGCCGACTTGTTGAAAAAAAAAAAAAATACTGAAAGCAATGCTTAAATCATTTTTCAAAGATTCTTTGAAATAACCACTTTTACCATTGCAAGGTTTTATGATTTCTTTTTTTTTTATCCTTGCACCCCAGCCTAGGGGTAGGCTTTTCTACTGATTGCAAATTCAACCAGATTGTTGCTGTTGGCAGCAACAGTCTAGGTTACTTGGGCAATAAAGTAACCCTTTCATACTTCTTAAGTACATTTTCTATTGTTCTCTTTCAGTAATTGTTTTCTTTGTAGGCCCTCTCAGTTCAACATATTTTAAATAAACCTTACATGCTTCTGTATTCAGCTTTTCCATGCACCACTGTGAGTTAAGGGTTCCTGGACTCTGGTAGTTCTTTGAATACTTTGTTCCGGGTATTTCTCCAAAGAGGCAAGTTAAAT
Organism: Cherax quadricarinatus; assembly: GCF_038502225.1. Classification (NCBI taxonomy): domain Eukaryota; kingdom Metazoa; phylum Arthropoda; class Malacostraca; order Decapoda; family Parastacidae; genus Cherax; species Cherax quadricarinatus. The sequence goes on from NC_091306.1 coordinate 41,417,663, forward strand.
TTATGAAACTTACCTTCACACTGGTTTTCTTAGATTCTTTACCAATGGATTTATGATTGTACTTCCAAAAGGTAGTGGTCAGAGTAAATTATACTTGAGTATGTTATCAGCAGTGTGCCAAAGTATCAATATCTGTGGGTATATGTTTCTTTTGATAGTACCAGTATTGGTTTAAAATTGATTATCAGAAGCCAAAAAATTTTTTTGTATCATCCCAGCCCAAAATGTTATGTCTCTGATCAGTTCCTTTTTGTTTATGAAGATCAAGTTTCCTGTAGTAAAATTTCTGAGTCACTGCCCCCACGACCCAGTTCAAGACCAAGCTTTCCGGTTGATGACCTGATTGACCAGGCTTTTCTGTTAAGTGATGGTTCAAATCAACTCTTCACAGGCCCATAATAACTCTCTGGTACATGTCTGCTTGACAAACATGCTTCCAGGCACTATTTATGACAATTATGCTATCTCCTACCTACTTTAAATATTTAGAAGCTCACTGTCCCCAAGAAGGAAAATATTTGGTACTCACCTATACATGGTTGCAGGGGTTGAGTCTTAGCTCTTGGTCATGCCTCTCAACTTGCTGCTCGCCTGATTCACTCTCTTCTAGCTTCACGAGCCCTATCATACTTATTCTTAAAACTACATATGGAGCCTGTCTCTACTACATCTTCCTCAAAGTAATTCCTCTTCCCGACTACCCTCAGACTGAAGAAATACTTCCTGACTCATCTGTCTCTCATCTTTGACTCCTCTGCATCTTAAGCTTCCAGTTTTGCCCCAAGTACCTAATTCCTGCCTTTCAAACAACCTGTCCCTATCTGTCTTATCAGTTCCTCAGAGTATTTTGTATGTTATGTCTCCCCTGGTCCTTCTGTCCTCCATAGTCGTTAAGATTCAATTCCTTTAGTCTTTTCTCGAAGCCCATACTTTCAGCACTGGAACTAGTCTAGCTGCATACATCTACACTTTCTCCAGAATCTTAACTGGACATGCTACGTACTCCAAGATGTGCCTGATGTATGTTGTATAAATCACCCGGAATAACTCTTTATTGAGGTTCCTGAAAGCCAGTCTCAGATTTGCCAGGCAAGCACTGGCTACAGAGATTATTCAGTTTATGTTGCACTTTCAATGCAGCTACTGTATTTTTTTTTTAACATACTGGCCACTTTCCACCAAGGCAGGGTGACTCGAAAAACAAAAAAACATTTTCATAAAGTTTTTTCTTTTTAAATTTAGCAATTTACACAAGAAAAGGGGTTACTAGTCCCTTGCTCCCGGCATTTTAGTCACCTCTTACAACATGTACCTGACCAACCGGGCTGTGGTTCATACGTCAGTTTGCGTGTGGCCAGCAGTAACAGCCTGGTTAATCAGACCCTGATCCACCATGAGGCCTGGTCTCAGACTGGGCCATGGGGGCACTGACCCCCGAAACCCTCTCCAGGTAAACTCCAGGTAATGTATAGCTTATGGAAGGATTCTTCTTCATTTTCCCATGGAGTATCTTCCTTATCTGTTCTGTGAATTCCTCAGCTATTGCTGAAAGTGTTTTATATTGGTTATTACCAGATTCTTGTTCTTCACTTGAATATATAGTAGTATTTCCACTGTCATTTAACGATTTCAACAGTTCTGTACAATAAAATGACTTGCTTAGTCTTCCTATTGCTTATTTACTCTCTCACATCTATATACTTTTGCAGTTTTGTAACTGTAACTCACTATCCAAAACATCACTTGCGTGTGTTTCTATGAATGCTGAAATCATTTGCATTTGTGAGAAGTCCACTGGTACATTTCTTCGTTATTCTTAAATATTTTAAATCTTGAATGTTAGTAAAAATGAAGCAGAATTTACCATCTGGACTGTTTATATTTTGTTAATATCTCTGGTACTGTACCATCTTGTAATATGGCTCTTGGTGAACATATTCCCATCCTCTCCAGTAATGGCTGTGCTACGGCCTGTTGTAGGTTTGACCCTCGTGTGAAAAACTGGTTTGCTGTGTACCAGTGCCATGTATCTCTGTGCATCCTGTTGTCCTTTGTTGAATATCCTTCATATTTGCCTCTAGATCATTTTTCTTTCTTATTAAAAATTATCTTTGTTTACTATGTATTCAGTTTTTTTTATGAATAATTTTGTATCGTCTTCTTTTCATGTGGAATTTTGAGCAACTTAAGATGCAAAACTTTCTGGTCTGCAGTGAGGACTTGCACATCTCTGGGTGAAAATTTCTGTAATCTTTTTCAAAAACAGCACTTTCTGGAGTGTGAGTATTTACATCTAATTCCATATTTATGGATTTCTCTGGCAGAGTACTTACATATTGGACAGTTTTTGTCTTTTTTCAATGGAAACTGCAGTATTTTACAGCGGGGTGTTTTCTGAGTACCTGTGTCCTTATTGCTCCTAATACTGAATATTTTTGTGCATAGATATTTCAAGCCACTGTTTCTGTTCCACCTGTGCTGATCTGCGTTTTTCTAACCTTGCACTAGTTGCATGATCAGTCTTTACTTATTTTTCTCACTTTTCATCACTGTCTAGTAACTTCCCAAAAGACTTTTTTAATCACTATCATCATTCAATATGTATGTTATACCTGTTCAAAACTCACTCACTCTCTCTTCCCTATACTGTTAGCAATGGTATTTATACCGGAACAAGCAACATGAAACCTATCTTTGCATACTGCCCACATTGTATGCCTCATGTGGTATATTTGAATTCTAACTCAAATTTGAACTGATAAACTTGGGGTGTTATATCAGCTAGTAAGCTGACCTTTTATAATGTTTTTTTGTTTTGTAGGAAATCCATCTAACACCATTTGATATAATAATTCCTGATGTACTGGTATCTAACTCCACTGACCTTGGCAACTGGCCAATGGCAAAGAGAGAAGGTTTTCCATATTTATTTCTGTGTTATTCTCCAAGTTAAATTGTGAAACTTATTATTTAGTATATATAATGTAGAGAGACTTAGCATGGAGATTTCTTGCAACTGGTCAGAAATAATGATGGCAACCTCAAGCAGTGGGCAGGCCTGTAGGTTAACGTGATTGCTCCTGGTACACTTGTATTACAACCGTATCTGAATTTTTCCCTTAATCCATATTTCCACAAAGAATTTTTTTTCACAAGTACAATACAATAACAACTTTTACTTTTATACTTACAACAGTTTTGTGATGTCTATTCAGCTATACGACAGGGCTGAAGACTTGCACCAAATTCTTGTCAATAATTTCCTTACCATACTTTACTCAAAATTAGCTCTTGTGTTCAATTTTGCATAATGCATAGCATTTTGTGCACTACTGGCCACCTCACTATTAAAATGTTGCACTATCATAACATTAACGGCCACTACATTTTGGCCAAGGCATGAGGGATTGTAAAGGGTATCATCTCCGCTTGCCTTCACCTCACAACCTACTGTATTTTCCTCTTATATTCAAGTTGAAAGGTATCATTCCTGATGGGTACTATTTTACCCATCTGACACTCAACATTTCTACATTTCTGAACATAACTATAAAAGTAAGCTATCAAGCAAATTTGTTAATGCTTCAATGCATAACTGACCATTTGAAAATAATCTGCTGAACATACACTGTCTACTTAGAATATACACTTAGTTAATACACAAGATGCCATAAAACTTTGCTACATATTTGATTATGACATGAAAATGATCTTAGTAGCACCAACAAGCTGATGTAAGATGACACTCCCAGCCACCCTCAAGGTATCATATGGGAATTCATATTCACAAAATCTCAACAGTGGCAGTTAACTCATATGACACAACCACGATGGTAGCATTAACATTGATTATATGGCTAATAAAGAAAAGTATATAACAAAGTAAATCAATATACAAAAACCAAACATATTTACACTGCAAAAGAAACATGTGGGCTTGCTCATATTTTTACAGAAACACAAATGAAATACAGTACAGAAGAGCATTAAGCTCAGATATATAAGTTGTCTGACCTGCTTGTTTTTATAATATTCCTTTTTGTTCTCACGAGCTCTCTGAATTAACATCTTCTTCTGTTCAGTATCCTTCAGATTCTTCCATATGCGTCTAATCTGTCGTTCTCGATCTGCCACAGCTGGTGTTAAAAAAAGTAGTATGTCTCAGACTAATACATTCAGACTAAATTGTTAAAAAAAAAAAAAAAAAAAAAATACAAATGATTATCAGAAATCCTAACTTGCACGAAAATATTTTATGCAAAGGCACATCTAAACCTAACTACAAAAATTACCTTAATATTCTTTCAAACAGGTGATACACAGGAAGATTCCAACTTATAAATGGCCTAAATTACACACTTGCTATGCTTACAAATGGTACTCTTGGCAAACAATATGAATATGTGCAAAATTCATGGATTTTTTCTTTTCTACAGCACCACTTTTCTCTGTTCAGAGTATTAGAAACCCGAATAAAACTGTACAGCTTTTTCTATGCTGTGCCTGTAGGGAAGTGATGTGACAGGTGTTTCAAATGTATGAAAGCTGCTGTGTTTTATGTGAACAATAAGGCTCAGTTTAGCATATGAAGGTGGGTAAAGAAATAATTCCCAGTAAAAGTGGGCCTTAAAAAGGTACAGTAAAACCATGATAAAAAAGAACCTCCTTGTTATGGATTTCAGATACAAAATAACTGGCCAAGCAAAGGTTCAATGCAATGGATGAAATCTGCTGAACTGGCCATTTGTCTATTACTGATAGTGTGTGTGTGTGTGTGTGTGTGTGTGTGTGTGTGTGTGTGTGTGTGTGTGTGTGTGTGTGTGTGTGTGTGTGTGTGTGTGTGTGTGTGTGTGTGTGTGTGTGTGTGTGTGTGTGTGTGTGTGTGTGTGTGTGTGTGTGATAGTGTGTGTGTGTGTGTGTGTGTGTGTGTGAAAGTGTGTGTGTGTGTGTGTGTGTGTGTGTGTGTGTGTGTGTGTGTGTGTGTGTGTGTGTGTGTGTGTGTGTGTGTGTGTGTGTGTGTGTGTGTGTGTGTGTGTGTGTGTGTGTGTGTGTGTGTGTGTGTGTGTGTGTGTGTGTGTGTGTGTGTGTGTGTGTCTGGTACATTCACCAAATAACAGACCAAGCCTGCTACACTGTGCATTGTGCATTTCAATGCAATGAATTTTCATTTAAATGGACACCCCCTTTTCCCCATTAATCTGTAATACTGAGGTTTCACTGTATATACAATGTTATAGTGGTTGATCAATAGGTTTATAAATGGAGTTATAAAAAAAAAAACGAATATTAGCATTGGAAGAACGAGTGCTTGAAAGAAGTAGAAGAGGTTTGTGGAGAAGTTTAGGATTCACAAACAGGAGCAAAAAGTGAACACAAAAAAATAATTACATAATAATAATAGCAATTAGTCCAGGAAAAGAAAGAATGAACATCAGATTGGAGGGAAGGAGTATGGACTAGGTAAATGTATTTAGGTATCTGGGAGTGCATGTTGGCAAATGAGTCTAAAAACGACATGAATCAGAATTGATTAGGGAAAGTAGGTGGCTGTAATGTTGTGGAGTCTGAGGGTTGAGACCCCTGCTCGCAAACTTGCTCCCATGGTCAAAGAATTTATATACATATAAAAAAAAAAAAATCCTATGAAATTATAGAGAATATTCCCGAAGGTAATGAAACCAAAAGCATGAAATTTAACAGAAAACTTACGGAATTACGCTCTCGCAAAGTTAACAGTCTCAATTATATTTACTCATCAGCGATTTCACCCACATTGAGCCCAATCTGGGCTGATTCCACTATTCCAGTTGTCCAAACTCAGCTCTTTAGCTAGAACTCCTTTTATTCTATCGACTGAGTACAAGAAACTGCCCATTAACCTATTTCATTTACCCAATACAATGATCAGAAATTACTAATTTGGCCAATTTCACACAAAATTCAAGGAAGGCCAATTTCAAAATAAGGTCCAGAAAAAATAATATAGACATTCCTGGCACTCAAAAAACATTTTCTCTATTCATTAGTCACATCCCCAAGCCCCTCTTAAATTATGTTTGCTTTTCATTTTGAATTTTTATTCACACAAAAAACAGAAGATTTACTGTTATTCTGACTACTACATAATGGTAATAATTGTATAAATAATGTCAGTGCATTTGTGAGTGTATATCAGACCAGCCAGTTGATGTGTATTGGACACATGACACGTTTTGTTTACTCTTGAATATCGGCAAAAATCAAACATTTCCGCTACTTTGAGCTCAATTTCAAGCTGCTTTTTAGCCTGTAAACCATTCAAAATTATCTTTATTTCAAAAATATATCTTCCACTCTATCAAATGAGACCAAGAAACCAAGTCGCTGTTTTACACCAAAAACACAGTCACAGTTTTTCTTCTCATTATGCACTGTGTGCTGCAGGATTTTTTTTTATACTGCACACAATGACCACGCATACCTATTCTCTCAAATGTAAGCCTACCAGCTTTCTCCCGCACGACTGGAAACCGCTAGAATTTTGGCATAGTTTTACGGGATCAACCCTGGCTTCAAATCCATATTACGGGACCGATCCCGAAAGGGTTAACCCGTAAATGGTCCAAACGTATATATACGTTTTTACCGCTAGTGCCCCAAACGTACATATACGTTTTATGTGTCCTACATTTAACATTGCCATTATAAGTCTGAGTCACCTAGACATGTGAGAATGGGTGTGAGCACTCACTGTGCACCATATTAAAATAATTGGGGATGCCTGGGTACCATATGCTATTTTTTCCTATTAAAAAACAACATTTTCCTATTAAAAAACAACAATGTTTTTTTTTCTCAAAAAAGTTGGGGCAGTACAGTAGTGAACGTACATATACGTTTAGACCGTTTACAGGTTAATGAATACAAAAGTGGTAAAGTGTCAAGGTTGTAGTGGTACTAATATTTTTCATGGGGTCTGAGACATGGTCTTTGAATGTTGCAGTATGGAGGTAGTCAATATGTCACGTTTGAGGTCGATGTGTGGTAAGATATTCAAGAGAATAAGAAGTGTTAAGAAAGATATAATTCAAGTGTTATGGTGTTATGAAAAGTATAATTTGGATGTTATGAAAGAAATAATCCCAAATGACCTTTGATCATTTATAAAGGATGAAGCAAGTTAGTGTGGCCAGAATGGTTTATAAATCTGGGTTGGATTAAAAGATTGGCGATACATTCTATGAAGACTTAGGTTTTCAGAGGCAGGGATCTGAGCATCCAAGAAATGTATGTGGGTATTTAACATGAGACTTGGTGGAAACAATGAATTTTGAGGCTCTGATGTGTTGTTGGAGTGTAAGCAAGGTTTTACATATATACATACATGAAGAAATCTAGAAATCAGTTAGCTGAATTGGAATTCTGAAGGTGGAAAATAGTGCTACACTTTGAAGGATGGGTTTTGCTGTTACAGTTCAATGGATCACTTGATCTCTGACACCTGTGTACTTTTGGAAAGACAGTCAGATAATGAATGATGGTTAATGAGTTTTTCTTAAGGTTACCATGTCACAATGGGAAACAAATGTATAAATAAAAACTATTTTGAATATACACTATTACTAATTTCATAGCAACATTTGGATAATTCTTTTACTATTTTATTCCATACAGACTCATTAGTTAGAAAGCCCAGGATAAAATATTATACAATTACAATCTGAATTTATAAAGGTATAAATATCTCATGCTAGTGTCAAAATAATTTGCACAATGCATATTACTGATATGACTAAGTAACTGAAAAAAAATAAAAAACCATGAACATAGCTGTATCACTCCAGCTAAAAATAAATTAGAGCATACACACAAGCCTGTAGGCATTCACAGTTACCCAAATAGACTTCTTCATTCACTATCTCAACACTCTTCTTTCCTGTGTCCTATCACCTCTTTCAGCCCCTTTGCTTTTTTACTTTGTATCCTCCTCCTCCTCCCTCCCTCCCTCACTTGCGCTCTCTCTCTCTCCCTCTCTCTCTCCCTCTCTCTCTCTCCCTCCCTCTCTCTCTCTCCCTCCCTCTCTCTCTCTCTCTCCCTCCCTCTCTCTCTCTCCCTCCCTCTCTCTCTCTCTCCCTCTCTCTCTCTCCCTCCCTCTCTCTCTCTCCCTCCCTCTCTCTCTCTCCCTCCCTCTCTCTCTCTCCCTCCCTCTCTCTCTCTCCCTCCCTCTCTCTCTCTCTCTCTCTCCCCTCTCTCCCTCCCTCTCTCTCTCACCCTCCCTCTCTCTCCCTCCCTCCCCCTCTCCCTCTCCCTCCCACTCCCACTCTCCCTCCCTCCCTCTCCCTCCATCCCTCTCCCTCTCCATCCCTCTCTCTCTCTCCCTCCCACTCTCTCTCCCTCCCTCTCTCTCTCTCTCCCTCTCCCTCCCTCCCTCTCCCTCTCTCCCTCCCTCCCTCTCTCTCCCTCCCTCCCTCTCCCTCCCACTCTCTCCCTCCCACTCTCTCCCTCCCACTCTCTCCCTCCCACTCCCTCCCTCCCACTCTCTCCCTCCCACTCCCTCCCTAACTCCTTTATCCCCCTTTCTCTCCATCTCTCTCTCTCTCTCTTTTTTTTTGCTCAGGGTTTGACAAGATTAGGTTAAGGATCCCTAGTTTTATTGACAAGCTACTTACAGGTTAAGGATTCCTAACTTCATTGGCAAACCAAACCATACCCCGGCCGGGATTGAACCCGCGGTCAGAGAGTCTCAAAACTCCAGCCCGTCGCGTTAGCCACTAGACCAGCTAGCCACAATAAGATTCGTCCAACTAGGTATATTTCTACACCATAGGAAGGTTAGCACAGGCACCACTGTGACCACAAATGCAAGTTTTTACAGACGAATCTCCAGCTAGTGTGGCCGTGACGAACTCTAGTTCAAGTCTCTTCACTGCCGTCAACATGACTCACGAAATCGTAATGACACGATTGCAAACAAACCATACCCTGGCCGGGATTGAACCCCAGCCCGTGGCTAACGCGACGGGCTGGAGTTTTGAGACTCTTTGACCGCGGGTTCAATCCCGGCCGGGGTATGGTTTGTTTGCAATTGTGTCATTACGATTTCGTGAGTCATGTTGACAGCAGTGAAGGGACTTGAACTAGAGTTCGTCACGGCCACGCTAGCTGGAGATTCGTCTGTAAAAACTTGCATTTGTGGTCACAGTGGTGCCTGTGCTAACCTTCCTATGGTGTAGAAATATACAGTGGACCCCCGCATAGCGAACGCCTTGCATAGCGAACATTCCGCATAGCGAACGCTTTGATCGCTAAAATTTTGCCCCGCATAGTAGACAAAAACCCGCTCAGCGAACTTCGTCCGAGACGCGTCCAATGTGCGGCCTCAGCCAGCCTCACATGTGCCGCCTGTCCCATTGTTTACCAGCTAGCCTCCGCGGTAACATTCAAGCATACACTCGGAATATTTCGTATTATTACAGTGTTTTCGGTTCTGTTTGTTGAAAATAAGTGACCATGGGCCCCAAGAAAGCTTCTAGTGCCAACCCTGTGGTAAAAAGGGTGAGAATTAGTATGGAAATTAAGAAAGATTTTGAAGGGTTTGGGGCTAACCCTGAGAAGCCTATGCCAGTTGTGGAATCCATTGTGCCTACTTCAAAAATTAAGGAAATGTGTGCACAGTGGGTTGAACTGCAAACCTTTATGGATGAAAATCACCCTGACACAGCTGTTGCAAGCCGTGCTGGTGACTATTTCAATGACAATGTTATGGCCCATTTTAGACAAATCGTAAAGGAACGGGAGGTACAGAGCTCTATGGACAGAAAGAAGTCCAGTGACTCTGAAGCTGGTCCTAGTGGCATTAAAAGAAGAAGGGAAGTAACCCCGGAAAAGGACTTGCCTCCTCAAGTGTTAATGGAAGGGGATTCCCCTTCTAAACACTAACACTCTCTCTCCCCTCCTCCCATCCCATCAATCATCACCAGATCTTCAATAAAAGTAAGTGTCATGTAATTGTGCATGCCTTTTTCAGTTTGTGTGTACTAAAATTAACATTTTTTTGTGGTAAAAAAATTTTTTTTTCATACTTTTGGGTGTCTTGCACGGATTAATTTTATTTCCATTATTTCTTATGGGGAAAATTAATTCGCATAGCGAACATTTCGCATAACGACCAGCCCTCTTGCACGGATTAAGTTCGCTATGCGGGGGTCCACTGTACCTAGTTGGACGAATCTTATTGTGGCTAGCTGGTCTAGTGGCTAACACAACGGGCTGGAGTTTTGAGACTCTCTGACCGCGGGTTCAATCCCGGCCGGGGTATGGTTTGTTTGCAATCGTGTCATTACGATTTCCCGAGTCAGTTTTATTGGCAAGCTAAGAGCTGTTACCTACATCAGCTCATTTGAAAGCATTTTCATTGTTATGAGACATACAAGTAGGGAACAGGATGAAGTTGGAGCCATCTGTGGGCCAGCATTTTCATTTGATCAACTGACTTTATCTCGTTGACATCATTATGCTGTACGAATGTGTTCCATACTCGAGTCATCCTGGGTATATATGATCTCAGATGGAGTAATGGTCTGGAGAAGGGTACAGCCAGAGTGAAGTTGCTGCATTCTGCCAGTCTTGTGGCATAAAAGCTTGTTTCATGCTGTCCTCGAAGTGGATCCAAGTGTGGTACTTTGACAATATTGGCCTTGTACATAACAGTAAGGCCACCCACATCCCTCCTGTGTTGAAGGCTCTGCTGAAATGACAGATCTATCCAGGATGGGTCCAGGCGAGAGATGAGACGTCTTGCTTTGTTCTCTTCTCTGTCAAGCAGTCGCAGATGAGAGGGGAGACAGGCAAACCAAGAAAGTGGAGCATACTCAAGGTGTGAGCGTACTTGTGCCTCGTACAGAATCTTGCAACCCCTACTGTCAAGCAGATGCGAGATACGGCGAAGTGCTGTAAGCTTCCTGGCTGCCTTGTTTGCAAGATTTACAACATGGTTCTTCATGGTTAGTTTGGAGTCAAATTTCACCCCAAGGATATCAACTTCTTCTCCAGGTGCCAACACCCTCCCATTCATCCTTACTACTGCACCAGCATTACCATCATGGTGCCTAGAGACCATCATCATTTGGATTTTCTCAGGTGCAAATGTTACTTGCCATCTATTTCCCCAAGCTGATATAGCTCTTAGCTGGTGATTGATGTAGCTTAGAGCAGCTGGCATTTCTTCTCTTGGATAAGTGAATGTCAGTGTACATTTGTCTGCATATGCATGGGATTCTGGGATGAGATGAAGAAGGTCATTGAAGTAGACATTCCATAACAATGGTCCCAGCATGCTTCCTTGTGGAACACTTGCCCCAATAGGATGTCTTGCTGATTCTGTTCCATTGAGAACTACCCTTAGAGATCTACCATGAAGGTAATCACTGAGGAGACATAGCATAGAGCCTGCAATTCCCAGTGCTTGAAGTTTTGTTAAGAGGCCCTGCTGCCACACTCGGATGAAAGCACCAGCAATGTCCAGTGCTACCACAGAGCTGACTTTGGATTCATCCAGTGACTGGTGCCACTTCGTGGAGAGGTTTAACAACAGATCAGCAGCAGAGTAACCTTTCCTGAAGCCATATTGACGATCACAAAGTAGTGAGTGGTAGTCAAAAAACTCTTGTCATTTGTCTTGAGATTATTGTCTCAAGGATCTTACCAGTGATTGACAAGAGTGACACTGGTCTGTAGTTGCTGATTTCTGCTCTGCTCTTCTTTTTGTGAACAGGGACTACATTTGCCTCTTTCCATAGAGAGGGCCATTTACACTGTACTAGGCAGTGCTGAAAGATGTGAGTTAGAGGTGCTGCTAGCTGGTCTGCACATCTCAGCAATCTTGGGCTCAACTTGTCTGGGCCCACAGCCTTTTCTTGGTCAAGCAATTTAAGAAGGAAATGCACCTCCTCCTGCCTTATTGTCACCACTGACAGTTTTGACACAGTTCTTGCAGCTAGCCAAGGAGGGTCCCTTGCTGGATCAGAAACTTGCATTCTGGTAGCAAAGTGTTCAGCAAAGAGGTCAGCCTTCTCTTGACCCATCCTGTCGATTTAGAGGTGGAACGAGTTCATCAGGCAGATACCCTTGTCTGTCCTTGACCAGGGACCACCAGGTTTCGGAGCCTACCCTACCTGATGCTAGCTTTTTTTTGTGTCCACCTCCCATTTAGCAATGGCCCACTTTTGAATGTCACCCATATGCCTATAGGCTTGCCTGTGCAAGTTCCTGTTATAGGTGGTAGGATATCTCTTATACCTTCACCATGCTTTGTACTTAGCAGTAGCAGCCTCTCTACAACGAAAGCCAAACCAAGGCTGATCTGTAGGCTTCGTCACATATTGCTGGTGAGGAATGTGTTCTTGTTGTAGATTAAGGATGTGTCCAGTGAAGGCTTTCACTTGGTTTTCAACATCCCCCTGAAGAAGAGCATTCCAATCGGTGGTGGCAAGCTCAGAGCAAAGGGCTTGCCAATTACCTCTTTCCCATAGCCAGGTTGTGTGTGTGGACTCCTCACCTCGTTCTGTTGGGATCTTAAGTGTCATAAAAACAGCCTTGTGGTCAGATGATCCAATGTAGCCGAGGGGTTGACAAGTGACTATACCTTCTGCCAGATCACTCACTACTGGGTCAAGGGAGGAGCCAGAGATGTGAGTTGGAAAATCAACAAAGTTTCTCATGTCAAATACTGCAAGAAGGTCATCAAAGTCCCTCTGTATAAGGTGTTGATTGAGGTCACCAACAATTATGATATGTTGACAGTTGTGTTGTAGCAGAAGGGAGTCGATATTTTCCATTAGGAAGTTGATAGGGTCTGCATGTTGCCACTGAGGTCTGTACTTTGCACATGCTAGTACAGAGGTACAAGAGTTTATGCAGAGCTTGAAGAACATCATTTCAAGATGAGTAGGGGTGGCAACATCAATGTGCTGGGCATGTACACTTTTATAGAAGCACACAGCAACACCTCCTCCTTGCCCTTGCCTGTCTCTTCTCATCCATGAGGTATAGCCAGCAATTCTTGCAAAATTTTCTGGAGTCCTGTCGTCCAAAAATGTTTCAACAACAGCTATCATGTCAGGATGTTGAGTGTTCACAAAACTGTGTGAGAGCTCTTCAACATTAGTACTGAAACTCCTAATGTTGCCCAACAGTATGCTGATAGACTGGCTCCTCATGAAGTGGTCAGCTTGAGGTGGTGGGTGTGTAAGGCATTTAAGGTGCCTCTCTCTTTATACCCATCCCCCCCTCTCTCTATCCACATCCCCCCTCTCACTATCCACATCCCCCCTCTCACTATCCCCATCCCCCCTCTCACTATCCCCATCCCCCCTCTCTCTCCCAACCCCTTCTCTCTCCCCATCCCCCCTCTCTCTCTCTCTCTCCTTCCCCTACTCTCTCTCTCTCTCTCCATCCCCCTCTCTCTCTCTCTCCCTATCCCCCACTCTCTCTCTCTCTCTCCATCCCTCCTCTCTATCCCCACCCCCCTCTCTTTCTCTCCCCATCCCCCCTCACTCTCTCTCCATCTCCCTTTCTCTCTTGCATCTCTCCTTCTCACTCCAATCTCTCCCCCCTTTCTCTCCTACAAATACTAGATTTTCTGACTCATGACATCGTAATGACACGATTGGAAACAAACCATACCACTGACAAGGATTGAATTCATGGTGAGTCGCAAAACTCCAGCCCAGCATGTAAGCCACTGGCCTGGAGTTTTCCGCATCACTCGCCACGAGTTCAATCCCCATTTGTGGTATGGTTTATTAGATTTTCTACATTTACAGTATTTTGATTAGCTTTCCATACAACACACACACAGTCCAAAATATACTCAAACTTAACAATGGAAGTACAATGGAACCTCAAATATCGAACGTATTGCTTATCGAAGTCTTTGAAAATAGAACCCTTTTTTCGAACCAACTTTGTCCCTATTGTCGAACTCGACCCTATTTTCGAACCACCGGGTACTGGACCTGTCTGTCAGCCCGCGTCCCCATGCAGGCGTCGTGAGCCAGTCTGGTTTTGTTGATGCTTGAGTGAACACTAACCTGCGCTCTCATTCAAACATTTTACGATTATTTCATCGTGTTTGTGGGACTGTGAAATAAGCTAGAATGGGAGCAATGAAACTTGCTAGCGGTACCCCTGTAGTAAAGAAAGTGAGAAACACCATAGACATGAAGAAGGAAATAATACAGAAGTGGAATGATGTCCAGTACCACCCTGAGCAAGCTGAAACAAGCCATCTTTGCAACAAGTTCAGTGACAGAACCATGTCCCATTTTAGGGAAATCTTAAAGAAGCACCAGAAATAGAGGACTGTGGACATTTATTTTGTGAGACAGGGGTCCAGTGACTCTCAAGCTGGTCTTAGTGGCATTAAAAGACAGAAGGGAAGTAACCTCAGAGAGAGCTTTGATACCTGAAGTCCTCATGGAGGAGGATTCTCCTTCTAAACACTAACCCCAACTCCCTCTCTCCTCCTCCCTATCTTCCAGATGCCATCACTAATCTTCAATAAAGGTAAGTAAAATGTTATTTATAAGTTTATTTAAATTTATTAATACATAATTGAACACTATATTTGTTGTGTGTGTAAAACTATAATTAATCTCTATAAAATGTATTTTTTTGGTGAATATTTTTGGGTTTTTGGAATGGATTAATTGTATTTCCATTATTTCTTATGGGAAATATTGCTTCGCTTTTCAGACTTTTCGAATTCAGAACTAACTCCTGGAACGGATTAAGTTCGATATTTGAGGTTCCACAGTATACATTCTTTGAAAAATCAACTATTCTTCAAGAAAATGTGAAATAACAACACGTATATAACTAAGTAGCAGGAAATGTTTACTTTTCTAACTTACCTGGATAATCAGTTTTGAGGGTGGGTTTGTGGACGTTGACATATAACACAGCTGCCTTGGTAGCCTTTGCACCAAGAGATTCATCCTCTTCTAGACTAAGGCTCTGTGACTGTGAATCATTACTTGACCAAACTTTCTGTGGCTCAGGAACTGTAGGAGTTGGAGGCTTGTTTGTGGTGAAAGATGATGGAGTATTTGGGTATCCATGAGATGAGGCTTGTGAATCTGGACGAGAGAGAGGACTGGGATGGGACTGGGATAAAATTGAGCCTCCAGTGATAGGACTTGGTAATGGACTTGGAAGAGCTGAAGGACTCTGATGCGTAATGGGGCTGGCAAGTCCAACAGGATTTTGCATAGTGGTAGGACAGCTAATGGATGGAATAGGACTTAGGCCTTGGATTGTATTACAAATTGAAACTGATGACAATGTTGGACCTTGTGGAATGCATGACATTGATGATCCTGTTGGCATAGAGCCCAATGGAGCAACAGGGGGTTGATTAGGACGCAGTGTTGATGCTGCTGGAAGGGTGACCGAAGGTGTTATAGGAGTCATAAGAGCTTCTTTAGTAGAAGGAAGGGAACTGGTAGGTTGTGTTGCAGGTGATACAGTAGGAGTACTATTGACACTTGCTTCACTATCTAAACAAGCTGAACCTTCACCCTCTACACCACCCAGTGTAGATGTTGGAGGAATGGATGTTGATAATGTAGAATCTTGACTATCTTCTGTGCTATCTTCAGGAAGATTCTTCATAATGTCTGCCACATCAAGGTTAAAGCCAGGTCCAAGAATATCTGTCAACTTAGTTCCATTGCCACTGCCACCAGGAACATCGATGGCATCTTGAGATATGTCATCGTCACCAGTGAGGTTAGCATCATCATCCTTCATGGCACCATTTATGATATCATGCATAAGAATATCAGTGATATCACCACCCTGGCCAAAGATGGCATCAATGGCCTCATTGTTTTCATCCTCCTGTGCCATATCCTCATCCTGAACAAGAAAATTTATTAAAAATAATGATGGAAATAAATGCTTATTAAAATGCTGAAAAATTATACATTAATTAATTCTCCATATTGTTTGAAAAGATCTCTACAATGGCAGCCTACATTTTTCATCTTCAACCTTTTATATCAATTCTATAAACACACTACTTTTAAGACTACAAAAATTAATCATTACATGCCAAAGCATAATCTTTCAATTTTCTTACAATTCTTTCCTTTATTTCACATACTCCTCTCACATTTAAAGTTCTAACTCCGTTCCTTTGATGTCACAGATGTTCATAATAAATAACGCTTTTACTCCTGGCATGGTCCGTCATGCACTTTTACATATCAAATCTTGCATCCTTCTCATTTATTAAGTATTTAAGATCATGCAGATTCTCTGACTTGCAAGACTACCTTAGCTACTTCTGTTTTCAAGTATCAATTCTCAATGAAACTAAACTCAACATATATACTGCATGACCTATTCCATATGTCTGCAACCCCTATTTCCTACCCAAACTGTTATGTGCCCATTGCTAAATCCATAAATGCAATCAACAGTTTCTTCCCTTATTTTAATACTACTCACTTAAATACTGCTGTAATGCACACATAATCCACATATCCCATACCTTCCAACATCCACTGTGCTCCTGTTCCTTTGCAATCCTACCATCTCATAACTTACTCTTCTTGCATTCTTTTTCCATTTCTTTTATACAAAATAACTAGTGTGTGTGTAAGGGTAGAAAGTTGAAAGTGAACATAAAAAAGAGTAAGGTGATGAGGGTATCAAATTATTTAGATAAAGAAAAATTGGATATCAAATTGGAGAGTAGTAGTATGGAAGAAGTTAATTTTTTTTTTTTTTTTTCAACAAGTCAGCCGTCTCCCACCGAGGCAGGGTGACCCAAAAAGAAAGAAAATCCCCAAAAAGAAAATACTTTCATCATCATTCAACACTTTCACCTCACTCACACATAATCACTGTTTTTGCAGAGGTGCTCAGAACACAACAGTTTAGAAGCATATACATATAAAGATACACAACATATCCCTCCAAACTGCTAATATTGGTAATATTGCTAATATTGGTAGACAGCAACCACCCAGGGAGGTACTACCGTCCTGCCAAGTGAATGTAAAACAAAAGCCTGTAATTGTTTTACATGATGGTAGGATTGCTGGTTTTTTTTGTCTGTCTCATAAATATGCAAGATTACAGGTATGTCTTGCTACTTAAACTTACACTTAGGTCACACTACACATACATGTACAGGTTTATTTATACACACTCATCTGAATTTTTCTTTGATTTTATCTTAATAGTTCTTGGTCTTATTACTTTTCCTTTTATATCCATGGGGAAGTGGAAAAAGATCTTTCCTCTGTAAGCCATGTGTGTTGTAAAAGTCAACTAAAATGCCGGGAACAATGAGCTAGTAACCCCTTTTCCTGTAAAGATTACTAAAAAGAAGAAGAAGAAGAAAAGAAGTGAATGTTTTCAGATATTTGAGAGTTGACATGTCAGTGGATGGATGTATGAAGGATGAGGTTAACCAGAGAACTGATGAAGGTAAAAAGGTGAGTGGTGCACTGAGGTACATGTGGAGACAAAAAACATTATTTATGGAGGCAAAGAAGGATATGTATGAAAGTATAGTGGTACCAACACTCTTATATAGGTGTGAAGCATGGGTTGTAAATGCTGCAGCGAAGAGGCGGTTGGAGGCGGTGGAGATGTCCTGTCTAAGGGCAATGTGCGGTGTAAATATTATGCAGAGAATTCGGAGTGTGAAAATTAGGAGGCGTGGAGTTAATAAAAGTATTAATCAGAGGACTGAAGAGGGGTTGTTGAGGTGGTTTGGTCATTTAGAGAGAATGGATCAAAGTAGAATGACATGGAAAGCATATAAATCTGCAGGGTAAGGAAGGCGGGGTAGGGGTCGTCCTCGAATAGGTTGGAGGGAGGGGGTAAAAGAGGTTTTGTGGGTGAGGGGGCTTGGACTTCCAGCAAGCATGCGTGAGCATTTTAGATAGGAGTGAATGGAAACAAATGGTATTTGGGACCTGACGGAGTGTGAGCAGGGTAATATTTAGTGAAGGGATTCATTGATACCGGTTATTTTTATATAACAGGACTTGAGTCCTGGAAATGGGAAGTACAATGCCTGCACTTCAAAGGAGGGGTTTGGGATATTGGCAGTTTGGAGGGATATGTTGTGTATCTTTAAACGTATATGCTTCTAAACTATTGTGTTCTGGGCACCTCTACAAAAACAGTGATTATGTATGAGTGAGGTGAAAGTGTTGAATGATGATGAAAGTATTTTCTTTTTGGGGATTTTCTTTCTTTTTGGGTCACCCTGCCTCGGTGGGAAACAACCAACTTGTTATAAAAAACAAAAAAAAACAAAAACTAGAGATGCCTTGTGCCAATACTCAGATAGCTTTCTCTCTTTCAAACATACATTGAATAAATATGCCAACTTGTCCAAAATCTCCCCCCTGCTTTTATTATCCCAATCATAATCCCACTCATTCCCACTATCATATCATATTAAAACTACACAAAAACAAAATATGCAGTATGCACAACAATCACCAACAAAGTTTTCTTTATGGACAGGGTGGGGGGGAGGGGTCATAGAATTGAAGGATTTCAAAGCGACAAACAGAATAACCAGGTCAGATTTCAGCAAAAATATAACTAATATAATACTACTGACATAATAAAATAATGAACAAACCACAGTTACAGACCATTTTCTAACTGGCTGGATTATAGTACAGCAGATATTAATTGTCTGGAGTTAAATACCAAGGATAATGGTTAAAATGGCTCAGCCTTGGACCAGGTTTAAATTAAAAGGGCAATATTAGAGGAATAAGAATTATTAAAACATACACAGGAAGCATGGGTGATGAATGTTGCAGCGAGGAGAAGGCTGGAGGCAGTGGAGATGTCATGTCTGAGGGCAATGTGTGGTGTGAATATAATGCAGAGAATTCGTAGTTTGGAAGTTAGGAGGAGGTGCGGGATTACCAAAACTGTTGTCCAGAGGGCTGAGGAAGGGTTGTTGAGGTGGTTCGGACATGTAGAGAGAATGGAGCGAAACAGAATGACTTCAAGAGTGTATCAGTCTGTAGTGGAAGGAAGGCGGGGTAGGGGTCGGCCTAGGAAAGGTTGGAGGGAGGGGGTAAAGGAGGTTTTGTGTGCGAGGGGCTTGGACTTCCAGCAGGCATGCGTGAGCGTGTTTGATAGGAGTGAATGGAGACAAATGGTTTTTAATACTTGACGTGCTGTTGGAGTGTGAGCAAAGTAACATTTATGAAGGGGTTCAGGGAAACCGGCAGGCCGGACTTGAGTCCTGGAGATGGGAAGTACAGTGCCTGCACTCTGAAGGAGGGGTGTTAATGTTGCAGTTTAAAAACTGTAGTGTAAAGCACCCTTCTGGCAAGACAGTGATGGAGTGAATGATGGTGAAAGTTTTTCTTTTTCGGGCCACCCTGCCTTGGTGGGAATCGGCCAGTGTGATAATAAAAATAAAACACAGGAAAATAAAGTGATAGGTGAATGTATGGAGAAGCTCATATGATTTCCCTGCATTTTTTCATGTCTGAAAGCAAACACCATAATCCTGCCATAGAACAAAAGACTTAACAGGCTTTTGTTTTACATTCAAGTGGATTAGTTATGACTTTCTATTACGAAACTGTCCAATCTGAACAAACCTGACCCTGATGAGAGGCCTGTGGTTTGGGTATTTTGCATGTAAATAAAACAAAGAATTTAAGTTTTGCAGTTTTTAATTTTGCAATGGTGGCATGTTTCAAGTGTATCAGCTGATACCTCATTAGAACATCACATATTGTGGTGATTTGGACATTTGGAAACAAATAAGATGACTATGAGGGTACACAAATCAGGGGTGAAGGACGGAGAGAAAAGTGTCATCCCATGAAGGTAGAGGTTTGCATGCTAAGGACTTGGACATCCAACAGGCTTGAATGAGCATGTTAGATAGGACTGAATAAAAGCATGTGGTTTTTATCATCTGATGTGCTGTTGAAGTGCAAGCAAAGTACCATTTATGAAATGTTTCATGGGAAACTGGTTAACTGGCCTGAGTCCTGGAGGTGGAAAGTACAGTGCTGCACTCTGAAGGAGAAGTGGGGATGTTGCAGCTCAGAGGGTCATCTGAGCTGTTATGTTATGTTAGCATGCTTCTGACAAGACAGTGACTGAATGAACGATGGTGAAAATGTTTCTTCATTTTCAGGTCACCCTACCTCAGTGAGAGAAGAACAGTAAGTAAAAACAAAAAATCTTAGCCCAGTAGGCACATCAGCTACCAACAAAATGTGAGGTAAGTAATACTGTTGTAATAAGTACCTAGTAGAATAGTAAAAAAAAAAAAAATTGATGGGCAAATTTAGAAGTCTGGAACATAACTATTTTTGCTGTATGTTCCCCACATCATGCTACAAAAATTTCCATAGGATGCCAATTTTCAGGAATATATCCCGCATATGATGAGTATGGGAGTATAGTGGTACCAATACTCTTATATGGGTGTGAAGCATGGGTTGTGAATGCTGCAGCAAGGAGGCAGCCGGAAGCAGTGGAGATGTCGTGTTTAAGGGTGATGTGTGGTGTAAATATTATGTAGAGAATTTGTAGTGTGAAAATTAGGTGTGGAGCTACAAAAAGTATTAAACTCTAGGTCAACGTCACTTTCCTCTGAAAAGGGGAGTGTTAATACGACATGACATCAGTGAATCCCTGGTGTTTGCCACGCAATTTGCTCTAGTTGGCACTCAATTGAACTGGTGCCCCCACAAGGTGCAAAGTGGTCCAAGATTTTTTTTTAATACTGCACACACCGAATATTAAGACCCATTCTGTACTGACCAGGCATCTTGGGCTAATAGTGCCAAATTTGGAGGCAGGAAAACTAAAACAATCTACGTTTTGAGCGCTACCAGTGCTAACGTAGATCTACGTTTGGACAGTTAAGGGGATAAGTAACTGTGCCCCCTTCCTTAGTTCTTTCACTTCTCTCTTATCCAATAACGCTATTCAACTTTATATTTATTTTCCACTTTAAATGTTGTTGTAAAACTACAACTATTGCTGCTGCTACTACTACTGCAGCTACAGCTACAGCAGCTGCTGCAACTGCATATGGTAATATCATTCCTATATCATTCACTGATAAGGACAGGAAAAAGTTGGACATGGCTGGACACACTCCAAGATTATTCAGATAAGTGGTTCCTTCAATTCAACCCCAACAAATGCAAGGTTATAAAGATCAGGAAAGAGGACAGAAGACTGGACACAGTTTGCAGTCTCGGGGAACCAAGGTTGCAGACCTCACTCAAAGAGAAAACTAGAGGTGAACATAGCATTTTGCCAGAGGCTGACATCAGCCCAATAACCTCTGCAGCCAATGCAGGCTAGAAAGGAGTGAATCTGGAAAGCATCAAAACTGAGAGGTGAAGACATAACATCCAAAATACTTAGAGGAATTGATAGGGTAGACAGAAGCAGGCTGTTTGAGAGTTACAAAACACATACTACTTGGAGGCACAGGTGAAAATTAAAGACACAGATGTATCACAGGTATGTCAGGAGTTATTTCCTGTCTCAGAGTGGTCAGGCAGTGGAAAGACCTCGATGAAGAAAAGGTGGAGGCAGATTCAACACACATTTTTAGGAAAAGGTACGATAGGGCCCACGAGGCTACAAGAGCAAATCTGGCAAGCAGAAAGTTGCAAGGCAGGACCAGGAGCTAATACTTGACCCCCCTGTAACCACATATTGATAATTACATATAGGTGAGTACAGACCCCATTGTTTCAAATGAGAGAGATTACTCCAAACTCCTGTACTGAAGTGTTAAAAGTTTCTACTGTTGATTGAAATACACCTGGACCTTATATAATCCACTATCAATTTCATAAGTGAAAAATGATCATGTACCATAATTACCTTATGATCTTTATATTTCTTTTCATCTGAATATTTCTTGTCTCGTTTCCTGGCATCAGCAAAATCCTCAAATTTTATGTGTCGGGGAGACAGGAGCTTGGTTTGCTGAACACAGCTGTCAAGACGCCTATCATGTCCATGCTGTTTATTCTGAGCCGCCTGAACAAGCTGAAGTTCATCCTGGAAAAAATACTTATTTTATAAGTATATAAATGTATGTTATAGGTAGTAGGTTGGTAGACAGCAACCGCCCAGGGAGGTACTACCGTCCTGCCAAGTGAGTGTAAAACGAAAGCCTGTAATTGTTTTACATGATGGTAGGATTGCTGGTGTCCTTTTTTCTGTCTCATGAACATGCAAGATTTCAGGTACGTCTTGCTACTTCTACTTACACTTAGGTCACACTACACATACATGTACAAGCACATATATACACACCCCTCTGGGTTTTCTTCTATTTTCTTTCTAGTTCTTATTCTTGTTTATTTCCTCTTATCTCCATGGGGAAGTGGAACAGAATTCTTCCTCCGTAAGCCATGCGTGTTGTAAGAGGCGACTAAAATGCCGGGAGCAAGGGGCTAGTAACCTCTTCTCCTGTATATATTACTAAATGTAAAAGGAGAAACTTTCGTTTTTCCTTTTGGGCCACCCTGCCTCGGTGGGATACGGCCGGTGTGTTGAAAGAAAGAAGAAGAAGGTTGGTAGACAGCAACCACCCAGGGAGGTACTACCGTCCTGCCAAGTGAGTGTAAAACGAAAGCCTGTAATTGTTTTACATGATGGTAGGATTGCTGGTGTCCTTTTTTCTGTCTCATGAACATGCAAGATTTCAGGTACGTCTTGCTACTTCTACTTACACTTAGGTCACACTACACATACATGTACAAGCACATATATACACACCCCTCTGGGTTTTCTTCTATTTTCTTTCTAGTTCTTATTCTTGTTTATTTCCTCTTATCTCCATGGGGAAGTGGAACAGAATTCTTCCTCCGTAAGCCATGCGTGTTGTAAGAGGCAACTAAAATGCCGGGAGCAAGGGGCTAGTAACCTCTTCTCCTGTATATATTACTAAATGTAAAAGGAGAATAAATGTATGTATAATTATCTATGTATTTGTAATAAAAATTACAAGATTCAGTATACTGTGTAAGTTTAATGAAATAATGTGGGATCTCAGTTTACAGTGCTTTGCTAAAACAGAATTTTCAAATTATACCCAAAAATTTATTTATATGCCTCCTCATTCACTATCATGACCTGAGCTTGCAGCTAGGTGTCATGATTTTTCTCTCAGTTTTACATACTCTAAGCTCAGCTTCTCTCTCGATTCTGCTTGGAAACTTTCCAAAGTGACAAGGGTTTTTAAAGTTCTTGCATAAAAAGAGGAGTCATAAGCCTCTTCCTTTAAGTGCAAATATGCTGCACTTTTGTCAAGATTGATGGTTTGAACACATCAACTCAAGGTTGAGGGACTGATTACATCAAACTCCTCCTCTTATATTTTTTTTGCACTGGACTGAAGAGGCCAAAGTGTGGTGAAACATTTTCCAAATAAAGATACCCAAGTGTTACCAAAGTGTCATTTACAATAAGATTCATCCAACTAGGTATATTTATACACCATGGAGAGATTAAGACAGGCCCCACTGTGACCACATATGCAAGTTTTTACAGGTGAATCTCCCATCAGCAGGACCACGACGAACTCTAGCTCTAGTCCCCTCAAAGCCATCATCATGACTCGTGAAACTAATGATACGATTGCAAACAAACCACACCATGGGCAGAGATTGAACTCATGGTGAGCGAGTTGTAAAATTCCAGGCTAGCATGTAAGCCACTGGGCCAGCTGGCATTTGTGGTACAGTGGAGGCCTGTGCTAACCTCATTATGGCGTATAAATATACCTAGTTGGATGAATCTTACTGTAGCCAGCTGGCCCAGTGGCTTACACACTGGCCTGGAGTTTTATAACTCACTCACCACGAGTTCAATCCCCATCCGTGGTATTGTTTGTTTGTAATCGTGTCATTATGATTTTGTGAGTCATACAACTGAAACAGAGATGATTCTGGGTGGTTTCACGGCAGGAAGTAGCTTGAAACAGGGATCATAGAGGAAATATTTAAATTTTTTCGATTTTCCTGAGAATGGGAAAGGCCCCCTAAAACCCCTGGTCTGTTTTATGGGTTTTTACTAGGTCTGATTCTGTTATTGGGACACCATAAATCATGAGCAATCAATCCTGGTTATATTTTATTATCCAGGAAATAAGTATATCTTCTACACAAGTTATTCTTCTATATTTATGTGATTATGAATTTAAAATGGAAGGCAAGTGTGGCATGCAAAGAGTACGTAACCTTTATTCAGCGCATGTACACACCCTCATTTACAGGCTATCTCCCCCAACCAGCGAACCAGGTTGCTGAGAGTTGATGATGGGGCCCTGTCGTTCAACTAGTGACCAGGTTCCAGCCAATAAGAAGATGGTTTTGGCAATCGCAGAGGTTATGTGGGTACCACTCTCCTGTCTACCCTTGTCATTCCCATTCTAGAGCTGGTTGAAGCATGGTCTGCTATCTTGTGGCTTCTATTTCTGCCTTGCTCACCGTGGAGTGCACTAATAGCTATCACTGTATATAGTGTACATATTGCTGTTCTAAATTGGTGAAGGATAATATAAATCAAAACTTTTCTGCTGTGTTTATTTTGCTCCCTTTACACCCAGGATAACAGGCCATTTGGACTCCTGGGTTGTAATATGGGTAGCCTGTCCAAGAGCTGGAGCTGGACTTAGAGAAAGGGTTGAGCCTAGGGTGAAGCTGGTAGCAGGAACACTGTGCAGCTTGCTGTCTGGCATTGCATTAGCTTTGCCAACGCTTTACAAATTTTGCGTGTCAGTTACTTTGTTATGGTCAGCCTTGCTATTGTGTGATCGTTCAACAGCTCGCTACTAGCTTGTTCGGTGTGCTCACTTCGCTACGGTCAATCTTGTAGAACAGTGTGTAGCTTGCTGTCTGGCATTGCTTTACAAATTTTGCGTGTCAGTTGCAGTTAACTTTGCTATTGCGCATTCAACTTGTATGCGTATTCTGCAATCTTACTGTGTATAGCTAAGCGTGTTCTGCAAATAATATTACATTGGGCTATTCTGCAATCGTACTGTGCATAGTGAATAACTTATGCCACCTAGACGAGTCAGACGTCTGGTGTCGTCATATACTTTGCATAACCTACCTAAATTGTCCCTACAGCGTTGTTGGCAAATTGCTCATTCCATTGGCATTAAATATAAACGCATGCTCACAGCTGCGCAACTTTGTTCACTGATTGCTGACAAACTTCGAGAAGAAGAGATGGCACATCAGACTCCTCCCTCTACGGGAGCTAGGGCAAAATCTACTATGTTCTCGCAGGAGGAAGATGATACACCAACGGAGCAAAATGGTCAGTCTAGTGCAGCAGGGTTGTCTAGAAGTGAATCAACGGTGTTGGCACTGAGCTGGCAAAAATCAATCTTGAGCAAACTAGGGAACAGAGAGCATTCACAAGGGAAGAATTTGAAAGGGAAAGAGAAAGGAGGCAGTTTTCGCATTCTGTAAATGATTTTAGTTTACAGAAAGCAGTACAGTTTGTTCCCCGCTTCAATGAGGCCGAACCAGAACAATTTTTCGAAAGCTTCGAAAATCAGGCTCGAGCCTTGAGGTGGCCGGAACAGCATTGGGCATCGTTGGTTCATACAGCATTGTTTGGTAAGGCACAGGAATTTATGTCAGTATTAAATGATGCTGAACTTTCTGATTATCAAGTAGTGAAGACCACAGTGTTGGGAGCATATACATGTATCCCAGCTAAGTACCGTAAGCTTTTCAAACTAAGCAGGCGGCAGCTTGGTCAATCCCTGGTGGATTTTGTGAGACAGCAAACCAAAGCTTTTACCAGCTGGTATAAAGCAAGTGGTGTCACCTCCTTTGAGGAGCTGGTACAGTTTATTCTGATTGATAACCTGCTGGAGTCTGTGGGACCAGAGGTTCGAGTCTTTCTGCAGGATAGTGGACTTAACCACTGCATTGGAGGCAGCCAGGTTGGCTGATACCTTCTAAACTAACCGCTCCTTGTCCAAGCAGTCCCGTCTCTCTTTTCAACAGCCTGGCATGAGCAGAGATCATCAACCTTGGAGAATGAAGTGCCAGCCGGTGGGAGAACGTCTACATCAGCCAACTAAGTCACCTGGTGAGCCGCGCTTCTCAACTTATGGTCCACCTGCTGAGAGACAAACTACTCATGGTGCATCTCGACAACAGTATCCAGAGAGACACCAGCCAGAGCGACACCAGTTGCAACGTCCGCAGGGAGTAAAGGGCAAGCCTGTCGTCTGCTTCCTCTGTAACAAAGTAGGTCATATCCGTCCCAACTGCCCCCATAAACCCCAACCCGTTGGGAAAATCTCTAATATCCCTTGTAACATATCCCTGAGAGAAGTAGAAAAAGGTATGGCCCCTTATTATTGCAAGAGTCTTATTTCCCTTCAGGAAAACTCAGAAACAAATGAAGTCAAAACCTTTAGAGATACTGGAGCATATTGCTCACTTATAAGACAAGGAATATTAACCCTTTCAAAGAACACTTCCTTGAATTATTCTCTTTTATTGGAAGCATTTGGAGGAGCTATATATTCTATCCCTTTGCATAAAATTTATGTACAGCAAATATCACACTGGGTACTTGACTGTGGGGTGTCTCCAAGGGATTCCCCATGAAAGATGCCATGTTATTACTGGGTAATAGCATTACTATTGATAGTGCGTGTCCTGAACCTATAATGATTAATTCTTCTCCGGTGTTGGCCATAACTCGGGCAACATCTCAAGGGTTGTCTGGCGAGAATGTTGACCTATCCTTGGACGACTCCGATCTCAGAATAGCCACTTTGTTTTACGAGGAAAATGGTCAGAGCCTCGTAGATCAAGTGAACAGACCCCAATCAAGCCTTTCTATTCCCAGGTTGCAGGATTGCCAAATATATCTGTTTCCATGCCCGAGGGACTGTCCTTCCGGGAGGAACAATTAAAGGACCCTTCTTTAAAATTCGCCTTTCAGGCAGCCGTGGGTAAATCCTCTTTGGATCATCCGGTCAAGTATAAACTTAAAAACGATTATTTGATCTGCACTGAGACTGGTATGGAGATAGAGGGCTGGCAATTGTCTGACAGGTTAGTGGTTCCAACAAAGTATTGACCTCAAATATTAAATATAGTTCATAATACTTCATTAGGAGGTCACTTAGGAATTACAAAAACCTTGTATAGAATCACAAAAGAATTTTATTGGCCAAAATTAAAGTAGGATGTGAAGCATCATATTAGGTGTTGCCGAGAATGTCAGCAAGTAGGAAAACCTGGACATTCCATTAAACCTGCACCTCTCCAACCTATACCTGCTGATGGAGAACCTTTTGCAGATTTAATTATAGATTGTGTAGGTCCACTACCTAGGTCAAAGTCTGGAAATCAGTATTTATTTATGATTATGGATAGAGTAACCAGATATCCTGAAGCAATTCCCATGCATAGTATTAATACTAAAGCTATTCTCAAGGCATTAACCAAATTTATTTCTTGTTTTGTCATTCCTAAAACTATTCAAAGTGATCAAGGTACTAACTTCACTGCCAAAGCATTTAGGGAAGCATTAACTAGGCTAGGGATAGTCCACAACTTATCCACTGCCTATCATCCTCAGTCCCAAGGCGCCTTGGAAAGATTCCATCAGATGTTAAAAACCATGATGAGAACTTGTTGCATGCACTTTCCTACAGAATGGGATGAATCACTACCTTTGTTGCTGTTCTCAGTACGAGAGACGGTGCAAGAGTCTACAGGGTATAGTCCGTTTGAGCTGATCTTTGGGCACAATGTACGAGGTCCTCTTCGGGTGCTCAAAGAAGGATGGATGGGAGAAGACGTTAGTTCAACACTCTACAACCCGTCTTCAAGGTTGCAGGTGGCACGTCAGTTAGCCAAGGCTAACCTAAAGACAGCTCAAAGTAAGATGAAACAGAGGTATGACAGAAGTGCACAATTCCGCTCCTTCCATCCAGGAGACAAGGTGTTGGTGCAGGAACCTATACCTGGCCACACCTTGAAAGCTAGATTTACGGGACCTATGCAGATTGTAAGTAGATTATCTGATGTAAATTATGTGGTAGCTCCCATTAATAAGACCTCAAAAACTAAAACTTACCACATTAATCAATTAAAATCTTTTCATACACCAGATAAAGTCAAAGTAATGACTCTGTCCTCTACCTCTGAGGACGACTCTGATTCTTTGCACTCTATCTTTGAAATTAATGTTAAACTTTCAAATTCTGTCCTCAAGGATCCTAGTCCTTTAATGGAGGGACTATCTGAAACGCAAGCAACAAGTTTAACTGACCTTCTACAGTCATATCCTAATATTTTTTCGGATGTGCCGAAAAAACGTACGTTAGGTTATCATGATGTACAAGTGGGAAACTCTAAACCTATTAAACTCTCCCCCTACAGACCTAATCCTGAAAAGCAGAAGCTACTTCAGCAGGAAGTAGAATTTCTGTTAGAGCATGGTTTAGTGGAAGAGTCATCTAGTCCATGGGCTTCACCGTGCATGGAGGGTTTCGTATGTGTACAGACTACCGTAAGGTGAATGAGGTCACAATTACAGATGCTTACCCTCTTCCTCATCTGGATGACGTAATTGACTTTGTGGGTAAGGCTACTTTTGTGTCAAAGTTAGATCTCCTCAAAGGTTATTATCAGGTACCTTTGATGGATAAGGCAAAGGAAATCTCTGCCTTCGTAATTCCAGGTCATTATCAATACACAGTTACCCCCTTCGGAATGAAAAATTCCCCCTCATCATTCCAGAAACTTATCCATCAGGCTATTAAAGGACTTGAAGGCATGGCAGCATACCTAGATGATATTGTTGTGGTATCTGATACTTGGGATCAACACCTACTTAGACTTAAGGCTCTTTTTGAGACCTTTCAGAGTTCCCATTTAACAGATAATTTATCTAAATCTTTCTTTGGCCAGGCCACTGTCACTTTTCTAGGCCATGAAGTAGGTAGTGGTAAAGTTGCTCCTAAACTTGCTAAAGTTTTTGCTATTAAAGATTATCCAGTTCCTCACGATAGGAAATCTCTTCAACGTTTCCTAGGTATGATAGGATTTTACAGAAGATTCTGTAAGAATTTCTCAGATATTGTATCCCCTCTTACCTCTCTTACCAGTCACAAAGTTCCCTTTAATTGGACCCCAGATTGTAACAATGCTTTTGATAAAGCAAAAAGATTATTGTGTACTGCACCCATTCTTTTGTCTCCAGACTTCTCCAAACCTTTTTCATTACAGGTTGATGCTTGTGAGTCTGAGGTTGGGGCAGTACTATTGCAAAACGGGAAAGAGGAGCTGCCGCCTGTAGCCTTCTTTTCAGCCAAGTTCCAGCCGCATCAGAGGGCTTACTCTACCATTGAAAAAGAAGCCCTCCCGCTGGTACTGGCTTTGGAGCATTTCGATGTTTATGTGGCCCAGACATCGCAGGTGGTCACCGTCTACAGTGATCACAATCCTCTAGTATATCTCCAAACCATGAAGAACCACAACACAAGGCTCATGCGCTGGACGCTAAGGCTGCAGCCCTATAATATTACCATTAAACATATTGCCGGCAAAGAAAATATGTTGGCAGACTCTTTATCTAGAGTCTAATACCATTATTTACTTAGGTTAGGATGTTAGGTTACTTGTGGTAACCCCTATTAAGCTCTTTTTTTTTATCCCCTGGTGTGGGTTTTTTTTTAGTGAGGGGATGCGGGCTACTGTCCGCTGTATCTTGGACCTATGCTAGCCCGACTGACTGCTGTCTCACTCTGAGTTTAGGGTTTGGCTTTTGGTCACAAGAAAAGCTGAGCTCTATCTAAGAGTTGGATGGTGGAGAGGAAAGGCGGTCCCATTATTTTGTGCCATGGCGGCACGGTTACCACTGGGAGGTGGCAGCCTAATCCTGAGCCTTCTCAGGGTGGGGGTGTGGCATGCAAAGAGTACGTAACCTTTATTCGGCGCATGTACACACCCTCATTTACAGGCTATCTCCCCCAACCAGCGAACCAGGTTGCTGAGAGTTGATGATGGGGCCCCGTCGTTCAACTAGTGACCAGGTTCCAGCCAATAAGAAGATGGTTTTGGCAATCGCAGAGGTTATGTGGGTACCACTCTCCTGTCTGCCCTTGTCATTCCCATTCTAGAGCTGGTTGAAGCATGGTCTGCTATCTTGTGGCTTCTATTTCTGCCTTGCTTACTGTGGAGTGCACTAATAGCTATCACTGTATATAGTGTACATATTGCTGTTCTAAATTGGTGAAGGATAATATAAATCAAAACTTTTCTGCTGTGTTTATTTTGCTCCCTTTACACCCAGGATAACAGGCCATTTGAACTCCTGGGTTGTAATAGCAAGTGTATTATAGAAGAGGCCTGGGAATGTGATTAATGAACAAAGGAAATGTTATAGTGCCAGGAATGTCTACACTGTTTATTTTGGATTATTTTTTAAATTAGTTTTTTTTTAATTTTGTGCAAAAGTGGCCAAATTACCGACTGCACGTTTTAAGGGTAGTTGAAACAGTTGAGCTCGGTTGATAAAATGGAAGGCAAACAAGCAAATCAGCTATCTGGTGAAACGAAGCTTAAAATAGGACTCAAAGTCGGTGAAATCACCAATGTCTAAACTGTGCCAAGAACATTGAATTTTCGACTGTGTAATTCTGTAAGTTTCCTATCAAATTTCCTTTTTTATCATTGCCCTCAGAAAAAGATTTTCTACCATTTCAGAATTTTGTTTTTTAATTGGAAACTGAGAGCAATATTAATTTTGAGGGTCTGGACAGTGTACTGATTACCAGCAATTCAATAGTGTGCTGTACTGGCATGTGAGCAGGGTAATATTTTGTGAAGAGATTCACAGAAACCAGTTAGCCAGACTTGAGTCTAGAAAGTGGAAAGAATAATGCCTGCACTTTAAAGGAGGGGTTTGGGATATCTGATGTTTAGCGACATCTAAACTGTCGTATCTGTATGCCTCTGTAGAGTGATAATGTGAGCGATAGTGGAAGTTTGTTTTTTTCTGGGTCACCCTGCCTCAGTGAGAGACAGCCAGTGTGTAAAAAAAAAAAAAATTATTTCTAGTTCTAGTTTCTTAAATTTTGTTTAAAATCTAAAAACAGAAGTGAATGGAACAGTGAGCCAGAGCTAAGTAAAGAGGTCTCACCTTGGAAAGTGTGATAGCTGACTTGGTTTTCTGAGACTCGAGAACATCCTCGTCTATTTCTTCATCCAAGCTACTTATCTGTTTCATCTCCTCCTCCAAATTACTTGTGTCCATCAAATTTCTACCAAAGAAAGCTTCCTGCAACAAGAAAGTTACACAAAACTGTTATCGCGACAGATTCATGGGGAAGTACTAAACCCATAAGGGTGACATAGTGCCTGGAAGGAAAGGGTGCCCCATCTCCTTGGATCAAGAGCTCTTCACGAGCATTAAGATACCTCCCCCCCCCCCCAATTTAAAGAATATACAAATTAAAAGAAAATTTACAAACTATTTTTAGCACAACAGCCATCTCCCATTCAGGTTGAAGGATCCATAAAGGAAAACATTTACTCCTATTCACTCAATAATTGTTATATCCTAAGTATGATAAATCAGATGTGTGTGCATGTTCTCTGAATAATTCATCTACACCATAAGTATGAAATGTCATAATTCAATTGACCCCCTGAACTACAATATTCACACCCGACCTTCAGGACTCAAATACAGCTATCTGTTTCCCTGAATCCCTCCACAAATGTTACCTCACACTCCAACATAATTACACATTAACATTATATGAAGCTAGTATCAAAACACACAATTGCTTGCCTTCAAACTGTAAGTGGTATTTGACACCTCACTGGTTTAAAATGATGTAATTGTCAACACTTCAAAACACTTCTAATGCACTTTTCAATTCATTTCAATTTTCCTGAATTTTATTATGAGATTGTTACACTATACTCTCTCTAATAATATATATAGGTATATATATCTATATATATATTTCTTTCTTTCACCACACCGGCTGAATCCCACCAAGGCAGGGTGGCCCAAAAGGAAAAAATGAAAGTTTCTCCTTTTATATTAAGTAATACATACAGGAGAAGGGGTTACTAGCCCCTTGCGCCCGGCATTTTAGTCGCCTCTTACAACACGCATGGCTTACGGAGGAAGAAATCTATTCCACTTCCCCATGGAGATAAGAGGAAATAAACAAGAATAAGAACTAGAAAGAAAATAGAAGGAAACCCAGAGGGATGTGTATATATATGCTTGTACATGTATGTCACCCTGCCTCGGTGGGAGACGGCCGAATTGTTGAAAAAAAAAAAAAAAAAAAAAAGTATGTAAGAAAGAGATGATTGTGGATGTTATGAATGAGAAGAAACTGGATGTCCTGGCTTTAAGTGAAACAAAGGTGAAAAGGGTGGGAGAGTTTCAATGGAGAGGAATAAATGGGATTAGGTCAGGGGTTTCAAATAGAGTTAGAGCTAAAGAAGGAGTAGCAATATGTTGAAGGATAAGCTATGGCAGGAAAAGAGGGACTACAAATGTATTAATTCAAGGACTATGTGGAGTAAAATAAAGATTGGATGTGAAAAGTGGGTTATAGTAAGCGTGTATGCACCTGGAGAAGAGAGAAGTGTAGAGGAGAGAGAGAGATTTTCGGAAATGTTGAGTGAATGCGTGGGGAGTTTTGAATCAAGTGTGAGAGTAATGGTGGTTGGGGATTTCAATGCTAAAGTGGGTAAAAATTTTATGGAGGGAGCAGTAGGTAAATCTGGGGTGCCAGGGGTAAATGTAAATGGGGAGCCTTTAACTGAGATATGTGTAGAAAGAAATTTGGTAATAAGTAATACATATTTTATGAAAAACAGGATAAATAAATATACAAGGTATGATGTAGCACGTAATGAAAGCAGTTTGTTAGATTATGTATTGGTGGATAAAAGGTTGATGGGTAGGCTCCAGGATGTACATGTTTATAGAGGAGCAACTGATATATCGGATCATTATTTAGTTGTAGCTACAGTTAGAGTAAGAGGTAGATGGGAAAAGAGGAAGGTGGCAACAACAAGTAAGAGGGAGGTGAAAGTGTATAAATTAAGGGAGGAGGAAGTTCGGGTGAGATTTATTTTTTTTTATTATCATCACACTGGCCGATTCCCACCAAGGCAAGGTGGCCCGAAAAAGAAAAACTTTCACTATCATTCACTCCATCACTGTCTTGCCAGAAGGGTGCTTTACACTACGGTTTTTAAACTGCAACATTAACACCCCTCCATCGGGTGAGATATAAGCGACTATTGGCAGAAAGGTGGGCTAGTGCAAAGATGAGTAGTGGGGGAGTTGAAAAAGGTTGGATGAGTTTTAAAAATGCAGTATTAGAATGTGGGGCAGAAGTTTGTGGTTATAGGAGGGTGGGGGCAGGAGGAAAGAGGAGTGATTGGTGGAATGATGAACTAAAGGGTGTGATAAAAGAGAAAAAGGTAGCTTATGAGAGGTTTTTACAAAGCAAAAGTGTTATAAGAAGAGCAGAGAATATGGAGAGTAAAAGAAAGGTGAAGAGAGTGGTGAGAGAGTGCAAAAGGAGAGCAGATGATAGAGTGGGAGAGGCACTGTCAAGAAATTTTAATGAAAATAAGAAAAAATTTTGGAATGAGTTAAACAAGTTAAGAAAGCCTAGGGAACGTATGGATTTGTCAGTTAAAAACAGAGTAGAGGAGTTAGTAGATGGGGAGATGGAGGTATTAGGTAGATGGCGAGAATATTTTGAGGAACTTTTAAATGTTGAGGAAGCAAGGGAGGCAGTAATTACATGCACTGGCCAGGGAGGTATACCATCTTTTAGGAGTGAAGAAGAGCAGAATGTAACTGTGGTGGAGGTACGTGAGGCATTACGTAGAATAAAAGGGGGTAAAGCAGCTGGAACTGATGGGATCATGACAGAAATGTTAAAAGCAGGGGAGGATATAGTGTTGGAGTGGTTGGTACTTTTGTTTAACCCTTTACCGGGCAGACCCGAGTGTAGGCGGTCATCATAGCGTGGTTTTTTTGCGCACGTCCTACAACTCCCGCCGCGTATCTAGGTTCCCATTCTCTATTTCTGACCAATCACAGACCTTCCCTGAGTCGCCCAGGCTGAGCGGTGATGGCGGCTGCTCGCTTCCCATTGGTCGAGACAGCAGAATGTAAACACTTCTACCTTGCCGGCGCCAAAACTCGTGTTTCTCGGTATAGTGCTCCTTATATACTGAAGCATTTCACCCAATACAATGTCGGTAAGTACTGATTTGTGTGTCTAGTGTGTAAATGAATAGTTTAGCCATATTTTGATATATATATGAAGGCGTTGTGAAGCATATTACGAGTGCACCATGCAAATGAAAAAAGTGCAACAAAATAGGACCAAGGACGGCCGTTCCTGCCCTTTTAGGTGCAGTTTTCAAGTTTCGGTATATAAATATTTCCATAAAATTTGGTAGTGTATATATGAATTCAGTAATGGTCTGGGTGTGTACAGAACGTTTTTATTGTCCTTCCAGATCAATAAGAAATTGTTCTACGGTGAGTCCTCCAAGGATAAGTCGAGATTTGTCTGTGTTTGGGATGACAGTGACTCAGATCAAGATCCAGATGACCTGGAAGTGGTGGAAACTGATGATGAATACTTGCCACAAGATGCAGAGGTGCCAACAGATGAGAAGGAAGCTATGCCACCATCCAAAAAGAAGAAATTGAACAAGAAGAAGATACTTGCTTACATGCAAGTATTGCAGCAACAAGAATAATCATGTCGCATCTTCATTTTCCTGTGCCACATGCAAAGTAAATCTATCCATCAAGAAGGATAGAAATTGTTTCATAAAGTTTCATTGCAGAAATTAGTGATGTAAAAGGATTGTTCTTTCTCAGGGAACTCAAGAATATTTCATTTGTAAGTTGTATCTCATTGCAATGTGTCATTGTTGATAAGTAGTTCCTACTTCTATTTTTTTACTGCTTATAAATTGTTCAGAAACAAGTTCCATTTATGTTTTTTATATTGTCTACTTTTATAATAAATTTAAAAAATATTTATTTCGTTTTTTTTCAACAATTGCAACCTTGCAACATTCTAAATTGTTATACCCCAAACGGGCAGGACCGCATATACTCGGTGTTCGAATATCTGCAATTGCCCGAGATGTTACTTTCACAACTCTGTTTGGATGGTCTCAGTGACCTTACATCGAGTGGCTCTATCTCCTCATACGAAATCACTTTCAAAATCTGCATTTTAGTCTGCCTTGCCCTCTGAAGGGTTAATAAATGTATGAAAGAGGGGAAGGTACCTAGGGATTGGCGGAGAGCATGTATAGTCCCTTTATATAAATGGAAAGGGGACAAAAGATATTGTAAAAATTATAGAGGAATAAGTTTACTGAGTATACCAGGAAAAGAATATGGTAGGGTTATAATTGAAAGAATTAGAGGAAAGACAGAATGTAGGATTGCGGATAAGCAGGGAGGCTTCAGAGTGGGTAGGGGATGTGTAGATCAAGTGTTTACATTGAAGCATATATGTGAACAGTATTTAGATAAAGGTAGGGAAGTTTTTATTGCATTTATGGATTTAGAAAAGGCATATGATAGAGTGGATAGAGGAGCAATGTGGCAGATGTTGCAAGTATATAGAATAGGTGGTAAGTTACTAAATGCTGTTAAGAGATTTTATGAGGATAGCGAGGCTCAGGTTAGGGTGTGTAGAAGAGAGGGAGAATACTTCCCGGTAAAAGTAGGTCTTAGACAGGGATGTGTAATGTCACCATGGTTGTTTAATATATTTATAGATGGGGTTGAAAAAGAAGTAAATGCTAGGGTGTTTGGGAGAGGGGTGGGATTAAGTTATGGGGAATCAAATTCAAAATGGGGATTGACACAGTTACTTTTTGCTGATGATACTGTGCTTATAGGAGATTCTAAAGAAAAATTGCAATGGTTAGTGGATGAGTTTGGGAATGTGTGTAAAGGTAGAAAGTTGAAAGTGAACATAGAAAAGAGTAAGGTGATGAGGGTATCAAATGATTTAGATAAAGAAAAATTGGATATCAAATTGGGGAGGAGGAGTATGGAAGAAGTGAATGTTTTCAGATACTTGGGAGTTGACGTGTCGGCGGATGAATTTATGAAGGATGAGGTTAATCATAGAATTGATGAGGGAAAAAAGGTGATTGGTGCGTTGAGGTATATGTGGAGTCAAAAAAAGTTATTTATGGAGGCTAAGAAGGGAATGTTTGAAAGTATAGTAGTACCAACACTCTTATACGGATGTGAAGCTTGGGTGGTAAATGCAGCAGCGAGGAGACAGTTGGAGGCAGTGGAGATGTCCTGTCTAAGGGCAATGTGTGGTGTAAATATTATGCAGAAAATTCAGAGTGTGGAAATTAGGAGAAGGTGTGGAGTTAATAAAAGTATTAGTCAGAGGGCTGAAGAGGGGTTGCTGAGGTGGTTTGGTCATTTAGAGAGAATGGATCAAAGTAGAATGACATGGAGAGCATTTAAATCGGTAGGAGAAGGAAGGCGGGGTAGGTGTCGTCCTCGAAAAGGTTGGAAGGAAGGGGTAAGGGAGGTTTTGTGGGCGAAGGGCTTGGACTTCCAGCAGGCGTGCATGAGCGTGTTCGTTAGGAGTGAATGGAGACGAATGGTATTGGGGACCTAACGATCTGTTGGAGTGTGAGCAGGGTAATATTTAGTGAAGGGATTCAGGGAAACCGGTTATTTTTATATAGCCGGACTTGAGTCCTGGAAATGGGAAGTACAATGCCTGCACTCTAAACGAGGGGTTTCGGGATATTAGCAGTTTGGAGGTATATGTTGTGTATCTTTATATGTATATTCTTCTAAACTGTTGTGTTCTGTGTGAGTGAGGTGAGTGTTGAATGACAATGAAAGTAAAAAATTTTCTTTTTGGGGATTTTCTTTCTTTTTTGGGTCACCCTGCCTCGGTGGGAGACGGCCGACTTGTTGAAATATATATATATATATATATATATACATGATTGCTGATGTTATGAATGAAAAGAAGTTGGATGTCCTGGCAGTAAGCGAAACAAAGCTGAAGGGGGTAGGGGAGTTTCGGTGGGGGGACATAAATGGGATTAAATCTGGAGTATCTGAGAGAGTTAGAGCAAAGGAAGGGGTAGCAGTAATGTTGAAGGATCAGTTATGGAAGGAGAAAAGAGAATATATATGAATGTGTAAATTCAAGAATTATGTGGATTAAAGTAAAGGTTGGATGCGAAAAGTGGGTCATAATAAGCGTGTATGCACCTGGAGAAGAGAGGAATGCAGAGGAGAGAGAGAGATTTTGGGAGATGTTAAGTGAATGTATAGGAGCCTTTGAACCAAGTGAGAGAGTAATTGTGGTAGGGGACCTGAATGCTAAAGTAGGAGAAACTTTTAGAGAGGGTGTGGTAGGTAAGTTTGGGGTGCCAGGTGTAAATGATAATGGGAGCCCTTTGATTGAACTTTGTATAGAAAGGGGTTTAGTTATAGGTAATACATATTTTAAGAAAAAGAGGATAAATAAGTATACAAGATATGATGTAGGGCGAAATGACAGTAGTTTGTTGGATTATGTATTGGTAGATAAAAGACTGTTGAGTAGACTTCAGGATGTACATGTTTATAGAGGGGCCACAGATATATCAGATCACTTTCTAGTTGTAGCTACACTGAGAGTAAAAGGTAGATGGGATACAAGGAGAATAGAAGCATCAGGGAAGAGAGAGGTGAAGGTTTATAAACTAAAAGAGGAGGCAGTTTGGGTAAGATATAAACAGCTATTGGAGGATAGATGGGCTAATGAGAGCATAGGCAATGGGGTCGAAGAGGTATGGGGTAGGTTTAAAAATGTAGTGTTAGAGTGTTCAGCAGAAGTTTGTGGTTACAGGAAAGTGGGTGCAGGAGGGAAGAGGAGCGATTGGTGGAATGATGATGTAAAGAGAGTAGTAAGGGAGAAAAAGTTAGCATATGAGAAGTTTTTACAAAGTAGAAGTGATGCAAGGAGGGAAGAGTATATGGAGAAAAAGAGAGGTGTTAAGAGAGTGGTGAAGCAATGTAAAAAGAGAGCAAATGAGAGAGTGGGTGAGATGTTATCAACAAATTTTGTTGAAAATAAGAAAAAGTTTTGGAGTGAGATTAACAAGTTAAGGAAGCCTAGAGAACAAATGGATTTGTCTGTTAAAAATAGGAGAGGAGAGTTATTAAATGGAGAGTTAGAGGTATTGGGAAGATGGAGGGAATATTTTGAGGAATTGTTAAATGTTGATGAAGATAGGGAAGCTGTGATTTCGTGTATAGGGCAAGGAGGAATAACATCTTGTAGGAGTGAGGAAGAGCCAGTTGTGAGTGTGGGGGAAGTTCGTGAGGCAGTAGGTAAAATGAAAGGGGGTAAGGCAGCCGGGATTGATGGGATAAAGATAGAAATGTTAAAAGCAGGTGGGGATATAGTTTTGGAGTGGTTGGTGCAATTATTTAATAAATGTATGGAAGAGGGTAAGGTACCTAGGGATTGGCAGAGAGCATGCATAGTTCCTTTGTATAAAGGCAAAGGGGACAAAAGAGAGTGCAAAAATTATAGGGGGATAAGTCTGTTGAGTATACCTGGTAAAGTGTATGGTAGAGTTATTATTGAAAGAATTAAGAGTAAGACAGAGAATAGGATAGCAGATGAACAAGGAGGCTTTAGGAAAGGTAGGGGGTGTGTGGACCAGGTGTTTACAGTGAAACATATATGTGAACAGTATTTAGATAAGGCTAAAGAGGTCTTTGTGGCATTTATGGATTTGGAAAAGGCATATGACAGGGTGGATAGGGGGGCAATGTGGCAGATGTTGCAGGTGTATGGTGTAGGAGGTAGGTTACTGAAAGCAGTGAAGAGTTTTTACGAGGACAGTGAGGCTCAAGTTAGAATATGTAGGAAAGAGGGAAATTATTTCCCAGTAAAAGTAGGCCTTAGACAAGGATGTGTGATGTCACCGTGGTTGTTTAATATATTTATAGATGGGGCTGTAAGAGAAGTAAATGCGAGGGTCTTGGCAAGAGGCGTGGAGTTAAAAGATAAAGAATCACACATAAAGTGGGAGTTGTCACAGTTGCTCTTTGCTGATGACACTGTGCTCTTGGGAGATTCTGAAGAGAAGTTGCAGAGATTGGTGGATGAATTTGGTAGAGTGTGCAAAAGAAGAAAATTAAAAGTGAATACAGGAAAGAGTAAGGTTATGAGGATAACAAAAAGATTAGGTGATGAAAGATTGGATATCACATTGGATGGAGAGAGTATGGAGGAGGTGAATGTATTCAGATATTTGGGATTGGACGTGTCAGCGGATGGGTCTATGAAAGATGAGGTGAATCATAGAATTGATGAGGGAAAAAGGGTGAGCGGTGCACTTAGGAGAATGTGGAGACAAAGAACTTTGTCCTTGGAGGCAAAGAGGGGAATGTATGAGAGTATAGTTTTACCAACGCTCTTATATGGGTGTGAAGCATGGGTGATGAATGTTGCAGTGAGGAGAAGGCTGGAGGCAGTGGAGATGTCATGTCTGAGGGCAATGTGTGGTGTGAATATAATGCAGAGAATTCGTAGTTTGGAAGTTAGGAGGAGGTGCGGGATTACCAAAACTGTTGTCCAGAGGGCTGAGGAAGGGTTGTTGAGGTGGTTCGGACATGTAGAGAGAATGGAGCGAAACAGAATGACTTCAAGAGTGTATCAGTCTGTAGTGGAAGGAAGGCGGGGTAGGGGTCGGCCTAGGAAAGGTTGGAGGGAGGGGGTAAAGGAGGTTTTGTGTTCGAGGGGCTTGGACTTCCAGCAGGCATGTGTGAGCGTGTTTGATAGGAGTGAATGGAGACAAATGGTTTTTAATACTTGACGTGCTGTTGGAGTGTGAGCAAAGTAACATTTATGAAGGGGTTCAGGGAAACCGGCAGGCCGGACTTGAGTCCTGGAGATGGGAAGTACAGTGCCTGCACTCTGAAGGAGGGGTGTTAATGTTGCAGTTTAAAAACTGTAGTGTAAAGCACCCTTCTGGCAAGACAGTGATGGAGTGAATGATGGTGAAAGTTTTTCTTTTTCGGGCCACCCTGCCTTGGTGGGAATCGGCCAGTGTGATAATAATAAAAAAATTCTCACATATGCCTGGTAGATGTCCAAGCCACTTACACACAAAACCTCTTTTACCTCCTACCTCCAACCTTCCCTAAGGTTACCCCTACCCTTCCCCCCCCCCCCCCCAAGTCATCCTATTTTGTTACATCCTCTCTAAATGTCTGAACCACCTCAATGATCCCTCCTCAGCCCTTAGAATAAAACTTTTAGTAATCCTGAAGCTCCTCCGAATCTCCAAACTACAAATTTACACCACACGTTGCCCTCAGATACATCTCTACTGCCTTCAGCTGCCTCCTCATTGCAATATTCACAACCCATGCTGCGCAGCCATAAAAAAGTGTTGGTACCACTATACTCTCATACATTCCCCCTTTTGCCTCCAGGGATAACATTCTTTGTCTCCACAGTTGCCTCAGTGCACCACTCGCCTTTTTCCCCCCGTGCCAATTCTTGGGTTCACCTCGTCTTTCATAGACCCATCTTCTGACAAGTCTACTCCCAAATATTTGAACACACTCACTTCCTCCATATTCTCTCCTTCCAATATGATATCCAATCTTTCTTAACTTAAATTGTTTGTTACACTGTACATCACCTTGCTCTTTCATGTGTTCACCTTTAATTTCATTCTTTTACACTTTTTTTTTTTTCAACAAGTTGGTCGTCTCCCACCGAGGCAGGGTGACCCAAAAAAGAAAGAAAATCCCCCAAAAGAAAATACTTTCATCATCATTCAACACTTTCACCACACTCACACATTATCACTGCCTTTGCAGAGGTGCTCAGAATACAACAGTTTAGAAGCATATACGTATAAAGATACACAACATATCCCTCCAAACTGCCAATATCCCAAACCCCTCCTTTAAAGTGCAGGCATTGTACTTCCCATTTCCAGGACTCAAGTCCGACTATAAGAAAATAACCGGTTTCCCTGAATCCCTTCACTAAATATTACCCTGCTCACACTCCAACAGATCGTCAGGTCCCAAGTATCATTCGTCTCCATTCACACCCTCTTAAATTCATCCACCAACCTTTGCAACTTCTCTTCAGAATCTCCCAAAAGCACAGTGTCATCAGCAAAACCAACTTTGACAACTCCCATTTTCGAACTAGATTTTGTATATTTTAATCCCACCCCTCTCCCCAACACCCCAGCATTCACCTCTTTTACAACTCCATCTATATATATGTTAAACAAGCATAATGACATCGCACATCCCAGTCTAAAGTCTAATTTTACTAGGAAGTGCATCTGTCTGGTGTTCAGCAGATAGAGGATCAAACCTCCTCCACCACATTTTGCACTGAATGACCCCACATGGGTTTAGCACTTTACACGAATTAAAGAAACAAACATCCCTCTCTTCAACATACCCTAACCTGAGCCTCACTATACTCATAAAAACTCTTAACTGCTTTCAGTGAATGTTTAAATGTGAACACTTGGCCAACACATTCCTTACCCTTCCTAAAGCCTTCTTGTTCATCTGTGATCTTGTTCTCTGTTAATAACTCTACCACACACTTTACCTGGTATACTTAACAGTCTAATTCCCTTATAATTCCTTTGTACCCCTATCCTTTACACAAAGGAATTATGCATACTGCCAATCCCTATGCATCTTTCATTCTTTATATTTATTGAACAAAAGTGTTATCCACTCCAAAACTATATTCCCACCTCCTTTTAACATTTGTCTTCATTCCATCAATCCCAACTGCTTTACCCCTTTTAAATATTTTCACACTGCTTTAATCACCTCCACCACACTAACATTTGGCTCTCTCTCACTCTCAAATAATGCATGAAATAACTTCCTTCATTTCCTCCTCTTCCTCTATTTCCACCATCTTCCCAATACCTCCAACTCCCTATCTAATAACCCCCTTTCTTCTGTTTTTAGCTGTCAAATCCATTCATTGTCTAATCTTTCCCAACATATTAATCTCACTCTTAATTTTTTTTTATTCTCAGCAAAATTTTTGGACAGAACCTCACCCACTCTCTCATTTGCTCTCCTTTTACACTCCCTCACCACTCTCTTTTACTCTCCATATATTCCAATCTCCTTGTATCACTTCCACTTTGTAAAAACATTTCATAAGTTTAACTTTTTCTCCATTATCACTGCCCTTACCTCATCATTTCCACCAATTACTCTTCTTCCCTCCCATACCTACCCTCCTATATCCAAAAACTTCTACTGTATTCTTAAATCTACCCGATAGCTCTTCAATCTCCTTATTACCCATACTCTCATTAGCCTATCTTTCTCCAAATAACTGCTTATATCGTACCATAACTACCTCCTTTTTTCGGATTTTAAAAGTTCACCTCTCTTACTCATTGATGCCATTTTCCTTGTACCCCATCTGCCTCTTGTTCTCACTGTAGTTACAACTAAATAATGATTTGATGCATGTGTTGGCCCCCTATAAAGATGCACATCTTGAAGTCTACCAATCAACCTCTTAACTATACACAAATAACCCGCACATAAAAGAGAGAAGCTTACGATGACGTTTCGGTCCGACTTGGACCATTGACAAAGTCACACTAACCAGAAGTGGAGCAGGACGGCTATATATAGGCAGGAAGAGGTCGTGGTGGTGGTGGTAGTGGTAGTGGTAGTGGTAGTGGTAGTGGTAGTGGTAGTGGTAGTGGTAGTGGTAGTAGTAGTAGTAGTAGTAGTAGTAGTAGTAGTAGTAGTAGTAGTAGTAGTAGTAGTAGTTGTAGTAGTAGTTGTAGTAGTAGTAGTAGTTGTAGTAGTAGTTGTAGTAGTAGTTGTAGTAGTAGTTGTAGTAGTAGTTGTAGTAGTAGTTGTAGTAGTAGTTGTAGTAGTAGTTGTAGTAGTAGTTGTAGTAGTAGTTGTAGTAGTAGTTGTAGTAGTAGTTGTAGTAGTAGTTGTAGTAGTAGTTGTAGTAGTAGTTGTAGTAGTAGTTGTAGTAGTAGTTGTAGTAGTAGTTGTAGTAGTAGTTGTAGTAGTAGTTGTAGTAGTAGTTGTAGTAGTAGTTGTAGTAGTAGTTGTAGTAGTAGAAGAGGTAGTAGTAGTAGAAGAGGTAGTAGTAGTGGTAGTGGTAGAAGTGGGAAATAAGGAGGACGAGCCAGTCAAATACAAAGGAAGGGAAGCACTGCAAGAGAGCTAGGTGCCCACTGAGGGAGAGCAAGCGCACTGAGGTGCGTGAAAGAGGAAGTGGGAAATAAATGAAG
Organism: Cherax quadricarinatus; assembly: GCF_038502225.1. Classification (NCBI taxonomy): domain Eukaryota; kingdom Metazoa; phylum Arthropoda; class Malacostraca; order Decapoda; family Parastacidae; genus Cherax; species Cherax quadricarinatus. The sequence continues at coordinate 41,461,081 of NC_091306.1, forward strand.
AAGGAACAGAAACACGAGACAGAAGAGAGAAAGACAACCCTCTTCCCCTTTCCTCTTTCCTTTTCTCCTCTGGGTTGTCTTTCTCTCTTCTGTCTCGTGTTTCTGTTCCTTCTTCATTTATTTCCTACTTCCCCTTTCATGCACCTCTGTGCGCTTGCTCTCCCTCAGTGGGCACCTAGCTCTCTTGCAGTGCTCCCCTTCCTTTGTATTTGACTGGTTCGTCCTCCTTATTTCCCACTTCTACCACTACCACTACTACTACCTCTTCTACTACTACTACTACAACTACTGATGAAATTAAGACACATGTGCGGCGTCTGGTTGTCTTTGTTGTGGACGTTTCGCCATCCAGTGGCTGGCTGGATAGCGAAACGTCTACGATAGGGATGCCCGGGTGTTGCGCATGTGTCTTAATTTCATCTTGTCGGTATTATATACCATTCTGGTACTACTACTACTACCACCACCTCTTCCTGCCTATATATAGCCGTCCTGCTCCACTTCTGGTTAGTGTGACTTTGTCAATGGTCCAAGACGGACCGAAACGTCGTCGTAAGCTTCTCTCTTTTATGTGCGGGTTATTTGTGTATCGTTCCAGTCACGGTATTGTGCCTTTTTTTGTTATTTAACCTCTTAACTACCAATACATAGTTCAACAAATTGTCATTATGCCCTACATCATATCTTGTATACTTATTTTTCTTCTTTTCCTTAAAATATATATTACCTATTACCAAACCTCCTTCCATACAAAGTCAGCCATCAGAACAAAATCAAACTCTACCACATACCAGGAGGTAAAAAAAAAGTCAAATACTGTACTGAGGCATCTATGAAAAGAAAACAATCAGTGGAGGAAAAAAAAATGTATCAGAACATAGTGGTAGCAACACTTTACAATGGGTGTGAGACATGGGTTTTGATTTTTGCAATAAGGAAGCAACTAAAGACAGAGAAGATGGAATGTTTAGGAGGAATGTGTGATGTGAATATTATGCAGAAAGTTAAGTGTGGAAATTAAAAGACAATGTTAGGGTCACCAAAGGGGACAAGTCTGAGGGCTAAGAAGGGGTTGCTTAATTAAGTGGTATAGATATGTAAAGAAGATGGAAAGGGATAGAATGGCAAATTGTATCTATCTAAGGTGGAAGGTAGCAAAGGAAGGGGTCGTCCCAGGAATAGTTGAAGGGACGGGGTGAAGGAGGCTTTGAATTTTGGGAGCTTGAACATTCAGCAGGCTTGTGTGAGCATGTCAGACAAAAGTGAATGGAGCCAAGTGGCTTTTTAATATAAGTGCTTCTGAAATGTGAGCAAGGTAACATTTATGAAGAGTTTCTGACAAACCAGTTCATTTGTCAAGGTTATATATATCACTTAAACAGAGATATAGATTGCAACCTGAATGTAAGATGGAAACTTCTCAAGAAGCTTTATTTTCTTTTTTGTGCGCCAATTACTTCTCTTCCGCCGAAGCTCCAACACTTGAGGATCTAAGGTAGCCTCTTCTCGTGCTTTCTCCTCTTCTCTTTTACCCCGCGCCCGAACTTGGAAACCTCCAATGCCTAATTTGAAAAATGAAGTAAACAAACAAATCTTTTAACAGAGCCAAAGGAAACAAATTTAATATGTTTAGTATTAAAATGACAAGGCAAAATATAGTTTTACATATGATAATCAGTACACATACACTGATAAATAAAACCAACCTAATGTTTTAATGTTGCGGTATCTGCGTTTCCTTAATGTGAAGGTTCCGGGTTCAGGGCCTGGCAATGTGTAGAATCCTTCAGGCAAATCTGGAGGTGTACCATCATCCTGCCAAAAAAAGCAAATGATCAATGGTAAAATCCACATCCATCCTTAAAACTGTAAATCTTTTATCAGATTCCACTCACTTTAGTCTTATCTGATTCAGAAAAATATGGACTTTCATGCTATAAAGAACAATTTTATATTTTTTTCAAAATCTTCCTACACACACAGGAATTTTTTTCTGGGTATCCCACAATTTAAATGTTGTACAGTATACCGTCATTTAACACGGTAGTTACGTTCCTGAAAATGCCATGTTAGATAAAAACAGTGTTAGATGAACTGAAGAATTTATGGGAAAAATAGGGTTACATTCCTGGAAGCCCCAAAAAAGCCAAACAACTTTTTTAGGCCTCAACATCTTACAAAAATAAAAGTGAATATGTAATTGTAGTTCATTGCTGTGATGTATTATGTTGTTTTTACTGGTTAAGGCTACAAATGTAACAGAAATAATATTATTTCTTACCTTAAATTGTGGGTGCTGGTGTTTGTGGATGACTTTCAAGAATGGAGTTATGATGTGGCCCTAATGGGCTGAGGTGGATGGTAGAGGTTCTGGTACAAAAGTCAATGGTTGTACTGGAGGATCTAACTTTAAGTCGTTCAATCAGTCATTCAGTCAAGTCAGTAAGTCATTCAGTCAAGTCAGTCAGTCGTTCACTAAGTCAGTCACACAAACTCATGTTTACCTCTTTTTATGTGTACAAAGTAACCCTTCATTATGGTTATCTCTTGTCTAATATCTTTGTTTTCTTCGTTAATTCTAAGATTTAAATTCTTTTACCTTTTCTTGCCTCTTTCAGCAATACTGGTATGCCTACTGGGTGTCATGATTGCTTGGCAGATACAAGATAGAGTAATTAAAGTCCAGAGGACTGGACTTGACACGTATGAGGTACGAATGCTGGGATGGTGGGGTGGTGTCCGGGGAAAGAGGGGGTGAGCATGGCAGGAGGTCTTCACGGTTGATCCACAACAAGGTGGCCGCTTGAGGAAAAGGAAATTTGTTTTTTCCTTCCCACAAACTGAACCGTGTTAAATTAATTTTACAATGTGTTAAATAAAATTGTGCCGCAATTCTTCAATTATGCTATACCCAAATCATGCCAAATAAACTCATGCTAAATGATGGTCTACTGTATATTAAATTAATATAGACATTTTCATTAGAAACACACTACATATCACAAGCATAATACATACAACCATAGTGGAACGAATTGACATAAATATGAGATGTGTAGCCAGGTGGCATGTAGGAGTGACGGCAAGAATTACGTTTTCTCTAGCCCAACACAAGAGAAGCTGTATACAGTACAGTATTAATGGAGGTAACTGTAAAAAATTATTCCATTCATATGCCTTCACTCATATCATCAGTCACTTTAACCCTTTGACTGTCGCGGCCGTATATATACGTCTTACGAGGTACCGTGTTTGATGTATATATACTCATAAATTCTAGCGGCTTCAAATCAAGCAGGAGAAAGCTGGTAGGCCCACATGTGAGAGAATGGGTCTGTGTGGTCAGTGTGCACCATATAAAAAAAAATCCTGGAGCACGCAGTGCATAATGAGAAAAAAAAAACTCCGACCGTTTGTTTTTAATTAAAATGCCGAATTTGTGGTCTATTTTCGTATAGTATTTATGGTTGTATTCTCGTTTTCTTGGTCTCATTTGATAGAATGGAAAACAAATTATAGAAATAGAGGTGATTTTGGTTGATTTTACTATAAAAAGAACCTAGAAATGGAGCTCAAAGTAGGGGAAATGTTTGATTTTTGCCAATGTTCAAAAGTAAACAAATGATGCCATTGTCCAATAAATCTCCAACTAGCCATTCTAATATGCAGTCAAGAATGGGTTGATGTTATTTATACAATTATTACAGTATTGCAGTAGTCTGCATAATAGTAAGTCTTCTATTTTTTGTTTGAATAAAAATTCAAAATAGAAAGCAAGAGTAATATCAGAGGGGCCTGGAGACATGACTGATGAGCAAAGAAAATGTTATTTTAGAGCCAGGAATGTCTGCATTGTTCATTCTGGACCTTATTTTGAAATTGTCATATTCTTTAGTTTTCGTGAAATTGGCCAAATTGCAAATTTCTGACCACATTATTAGGTAGTTGAAATCGGTAAATGGGCAGTTTCTTGTACTCAATCGATAGAAAAAATGGAGTTCTAAAGAAATAGCTATGAGTTTGAGCGACTGGAACAATGGAATTAGCCGAAAATAGGGCTCAAAGTGGGTGAAATAGCAGATTTGTAAACAGCGCCGAGGTCGCTAACTTCGCGAGAGCATAATTCCGTCGGTTTTCCATCAAATTTTGTTTTTTTTGGTGGCATTACAATCGGGAAAAGATTCTCTATCATTTCATAAGAAATTTTTTTTTTTTTTTTTTAAATTTTGCGACACCAGGAGACACCTCAGGATTGGGGGTTGCGACAGTCAAAGGGTTAAAAAATGGTGTGTTGCATGAGAATGGGAATGATGCTGTTATTTATTCTAGTGAACCAACATGACAACAACTTATACACTATGTAAGTTGTTTGTATTGTGGGAAAAAAAAATTCACAAAACCATGCATAATGCAAAATGAATATGTATGAACAACAAATGGACAGGTCTTAATATGCATTTGTCTGACTGCCCTCGGTTTGTTTACATTCTACACGCCTTTCATTTATGATGATAATAATAATAATAATAATAATAATAATAATACAGTGGAACCTCAGTTTTCATGATTAATTCAATCCAGAAAGTCTAACAAAAACCAAAATGAACAAAAACTGAAGCAACACGTATTTCCCATAAGAAATAATGTACAGTGGACCCCCGGTTAACGATATTTTTTCACTCCAGAAGTATGTTCAGGTGCCAGTACTGACCGAATTTGTTCCCATAAGGAATATTGTGAAGTAGATTAGTCTATTTCAGACCCCCAAACATACACGTACAAACGCACTTACATAAATACACTTACATAATTGGTCGCATTCGGAGGTAATCGTTATGCGAGGGTCCACTATATATGCAATTAATCCGTTCCAGACTTGGACTTGGACTTCCAGCAAGCATGCGTGAGTGTGTTAGATATGAGTGATTAAGTGACGTGGGCAGGCAGGCTAAGGTTAAGAACCTCAATATGCGTATGTCCCTATACAGTAAGGCCCCGCTTTACGGCGTTTCACCTTATGGCGTTCCGCTAATATGGCGATGTCAAATTATGACCAAAATTTGCTATACGGCAAGCGGTCTTTCAAATATGCCCCCCCCCACCCGTTTTGTTTACATTCTCCGTGACCACATCTATTATGTCAGGAAACTTTCCAAAATTTCAAGTGTTTTAAAGTTACTGCATATTTTATATGTACTCTGATAATTATACTTATGTGTACCTGTACCTAAATATACTTACACACTGTGCTGGTGTCCAGGTACACATTAAAATCGCCAAGTCTCTCTCTACTCATGACGCCAGTACTACGTAATAATAATCACTCTTGGGCATACCAAATGTCTTATTTTACATCAATATAGGCATTTTCATTAATCCATCTATGATATTTTCCTCAAAATTATATATGAAACCTGTTGCATAGCATATAAACATGATACATACACTCACAGAATAAAAATTGATGTAAAAATGAGATTTGTTTACAAAGCAGCTGTGTAGGTAGTGTTGGAAGAATTATGTTTTCTCTAGTCAAACTGGGGGATAACTGTAGAAAAATATTCTTTTCGTATGCCTTTACTCTATATATAGCAATTCACGACCCTTGTGGGTTTAGTGCTTTTTATTATTAATAATAATAATAATAATATTATTATTATTATTAATATTAATAATAATAATAATAATAATAGTAATATTAATATTATTATTATTATTATTATTATTATCTTCATTCACTCTAAAAATGGTGTGTTGCTGTTTGTTTATTCTGTACTAACTTGTACAACTTGTACACAATGTAAGAGTATTTGTATTGTGAGGTAATTATAATAAAAAAAATATTGAGGTAAATGTTTTACAAACTCTTACAAACGTACGTGAATGAACTAAAAGTACACACACATTAATACACATTTATTTCGCCTGACCAAGTGATCGCCCATTGCCTGTTCAGTTTGTGTTCTTACATTGTCTCAACTCTGTATCTCGTTCTCTCTCTTGTTTACTCTTTCGTTAACTAGTTGGCTCTCATTGATGATGGCATCTAAGGTTAGCTGTGATAAAAAGAGAAGTCGTAAGCCTCTTGCTTTAAGTGGCAAGTTAGAGGATGATGGTGTGCCATTCTGATTTTATTCAATAAACACCCTGCCACTCACCTCTCACACATTAATATTAATATTTTAAGGTAAGTAATAAGTGTACTCTGTGTGTATCTTACCTTTTATTGTGTTTTTAATGCCTATTTCTATTGCTAACTTAATATAAGTTAGTGTAAACTTGTTGTCTGGCATTTATTGCATATTTTACGTGTGCTCTGATAATAATACTTGTGGACCTGTGTGGTAGCCGGGTGGAGGGACAACATTACGTTTTCTCTGCTCGGCCATCAGAGAAAACGTTTATGAATCTACGTTTGGCCCAGCCATTCCCTCACTCCGTTTTTGTTTACAATTTTCGGCATGAATTATTTATAACTTCTACCTTCGTTTATGATGGCATCTAAAGGTAGTTGTTAGAAATGATTAAATTCAGTGAACAAGGCATATCGATGTTAATAATATGGCTCTGGGCCACAGTGTAGGTAGCCAGTAGGTGTAGCCCAGGCGGGCTACACCTACTGGCTACCTACACTGACTTCCTACAAATAAATATTACTCACCTCTCTTCCTATATTAAGACTACATATATTTTAAGGTAAATAATGAGTGTACTGTATGTGTATTTTACCTCTCTGGGATGTTTTAAATATCGTATATTAAGTATGAGACGGGGAGCCAGGGCTACCTACACCTGGGCTACCTGCACCTGACTTCCTACAAATAAGTACTACTCACCTCTCTCCCTACATTAAGATTACAAATACTTTAAGATAAGTAATGAATTTACTGTGAATGTATTTTACTTTGTGTGTTTTTAATGCCTAGTTCTATTACTAACTTAATATAACTTAGTGTAAACTTGTTGTCTAGCATTTATATGCATTTATAAATGGAAAAAATGGCTTTCTGCCTTCTGGCGATGTCTGCTTTCCAGCGACAGCCTGGAACCTAACCCGCTGTATAAGCGGGGCCCTACTGTACTTGCATAACTCAACATTCGCCCAACTTATTCGAGAAAAATTTGACTCGATATTCAGATGTTGCCCTGATTTTCAACCTAAATAAAATGGTCCATCTGGACGAAGTCCAATGAAAACAGAGCATCAAGTGCCCAGTCTCTCATCAGCTTTCATTCGTTATACATCGTTCATACAAGCTCAGTTAAACTTTTTGGAATTTTGTTATTCTGTGTTTTTTTAAATATTTTCACTGAAAATAAGTAATCATGGCCCCCAAAATAGAGTAGTGATCTAAAGAAACCTAAAAAAAAAGCAGTGAGAACAACAATTAAAGTGAAAAAAAGAACTCGTTGGGGAGTGGAAAAGCGGAACACTTGTCGGACCTGGCCACTCAATATGGAACAGATAAATCCACCATATAGTCCATACTGAAAAATAAAAGAGGCAATAAAAGGGGCTGATGTGGCGAAAGGAGTGATGATTCTTATTGTGAAAAGGTTACAGATAATTGAAGAAATTAATAAACTTTCATTAGTGTGGATTTACAAAAGAAAACAATTGACCTGTAACAGTGTTTCTGAAATAATAATCTGTAAAAGCAAAGCAGTTATAGTGATCTTAAGTGAGACAAACTGGGACAGTGCTGAAAATGATGAATTTAAGGCAAGTAGGGGCTGGTTTGATAAGTTTGAAAAGAGGAGTGAGATTCGTAGTGTAGTAAGGCATGGGGAGGTTGCTAGTGCTAACAGAGATGAAGTTGATAAGTATGTTAAGGAATTTAAAAACCTATGTAGATATTGAGGGATTTATTCCTTGAGTTTTTAATTCCTTGGTAGTAGGTTGGTAGACAACAACCACCCAGGGAGGTACTACCATGAGTACAAAACAGAAACCTTTAATTGTTTTACATAATGGTAGGACTGCTTGTCTGTCTCAAACATGTGGGATAACAGGTATATTTGCTACTTAGGTCACACTACACAATCATGTTCATGCATATATACTTACACACACATTCGGGTTTTCTTCTATTTCTTAATAGTTCTCATCTCCAAAGGGAAGTGGAAAACAGTTCTTCCTCCGTAAGCCATGCATGTCACAAGAGGTGACTAAAATGCCAGGTGCATGGGGCATGTAACTCCTCCTCCAGTATAAATTACTAAATTTAAAAAGAAAAACCTTTGTTTTTCTTTTTAGGTCACCCTGCCTTGGTGGAATACGGCTGGTTTGTTAAAAAAGAAAAATTGTGATGAAACCAGCCTCTTTGGGAAAAGAATGCCAAAGAAAACTTACATCACACAAGAAGAAAAATCATTACTAAGACACAAACCCATGAAAGACAGGCTAACACTCTTGCTGTGTGGTAATGCTAAAGGGGACTGCAAATTTAAACCGTTGTTAATCTACCACTCTGAAAATCCAAGGGTGTTTAAGAAAATGTGATAAAAAGTAAACTCAAGTGTATTGTGGAGGGTTAACAGTAAAGCTTAGGTAACAAGGCAGTCCTTCACTGAGTGGATACATGAAGTGTTTGCCCCAAGTGTGAAGCAGTACCTTGCAGAAAAAACTTACCATTAAGGGAACTTCTGGTAATGGACAATATTCCTGTTCACCCTCCAGGGTGAACAGGAATATTGTCCATTACCAGGAATATTATCTTAAAGTGAAGTTCTTGCCTTAACACCCTTCCTCTTCTCCAACCCATGGCCCAGCAGGTAATTCCAATTTTAAGAAACTTTACATAAAAGCACTGTTTAAAAGTGCTTTTATGTAAAGTTTGAAGTGACCTCTGAAACAGAGCTTACCCTTAGGGAATTTTGGAAAACATCATTTCAATATCCTCCAGTGTTTAAGGATTGAGACAAAGTCTGTGGGGTAAGTTTAAGGACAACGAACTCTGCAGGAAGAAACTGGCCAGACTGTGTCAGTCAGAGATTTTGAAGGCTTTGAGGCAGAGCCTGTAGCAAAGTATATAGTTTCTCTGGGCCAATCCATGGGAGTGTGATGAGGATGTAGAGGAGTTGGTGGAGGATCACAAGAATGAGTTCACCACAGAAGAACTTCAAGACCTGCACAAGAAGCAGCAAGAAGAAGCAGTTAAGGAAGTTTCTTCTTCAGAGGAGGGCAGCAGTAAGGGCAATATTTCCACTGCAGAAATTAAGGAACTGTGTTACCATTGGGCATATGCAGAGCCTGGTGGAAAAATGGTATCCTAACATTACTGTTGTGAATATGAACATCAACCTGTTCAATGACACTGTTGCTAACCACTTTAGAAAATTTCTGTAAAGTCATCAAAAGCAGACAATATTGGACAGCTTCTTTGGCAAAGAAAAAGGGTCAAATGCTACTGAATCCCCATCATCTTTAAAGTGCTACTGCACAGACACAGAAAAAGAGAGCAAACTCCAGAAGAACAATAACATCTCTCCACCTTCCTTTTAGGCCATCAGTATTCCTCAGTAAGGGAAAAGTGCAGCTAAATTTTCATGTATTGAAATTTTCATGTATTTCATGCATTTATTGTTTTACAGTTTTTGTGTATGATTTTATTCAGGCAAATATTATTATACTGGTTTAAAAAAGCAATATTTTCATTTAAAATATTTTATAATTGGTAATCTTTTGGGGTCTGGAACAGATTAATCCAATTTACATTATTTCTTATGGAAAAATTTATTCGATAATTGTACATCTCGCTATTTGAACACCTTCCTACGTGGGATTAAGTTCAAATATTGAGGAACCACTGCACTGAGAAAATGGCAGGAATATTTTGAGGAACTGTTAAATGTTGATGACAAGAAGGAGGCAGTGATTTCAAGCAGTTGCCAGGGATGTACAATATATTTTCGGAGTGAAGAAGAGCCGGATGTGAGTATAGGGAAGGTCTGTGAGGCATTTGGTAGAATGAAAGGGGGTAAAGCAGATGAAACTGATGGGATCATGACAGAAATGTTAAAAGCAGGTGGGGGATAGTACCTAGAGAGAAAGGTACCTAGGGACAGGCAGAGAGCATACACAGTTCCTTAATATAAAGGGAAGGGGAACAAAAGTGTATAAAAATAATAGGGGAATAAGCCAAATGCTGGCTGTCCGGAGTGACATCTAAAATATTGTATCTGGGCACCTCTGCAAAAACAGTGATTATGTGTGAATGGTGAAAGTGATTCTCTCTATTTTGGGTCACCCTGCCTCACTGGGAGATGGCCAGTGTTGAAAAAAAAAAAAAAAAGGTAATATTAGTTAACCTAACCCACTCTAACCTAACCAAGAACGAAAAATAGTGGTACTTTGCCCCAAGCTCTTAACTCGATTTGCTCGTATATCGAATCGATTTTCCTCATAGAAATTAATTGAAATTCCATTAATCCATACCAGCCTCAAAAAAACCACCCCAATTTTTTTTTGTTACAGGTTTTTAAATAAGAAAAATGTATTTATAAATAAGAAATGTTGTACAAAAACATAATAAAACATAATAAAAACATTGTATAAAAACATAATAAAACTTCCTACTTTAGTATGGTACATATCGTAGAAATACAGTGGACCCTCAGTTATCGGCCATTCCACTTATTAGCCAACTCACTTATCAGCTTCCAGTTATCGCCCATTATTTCGCTTATCAGCTGTATGGGCTGCATCAACCCACCGCTGCCGCCGCCAGCCTCTCGTGCATCAGTCTGGCTTTGTCTCGGTACGAGTGAGAAAGCTTCTGCTCATTCATCCAAACATTTCGCTATAATCCATTGTTTTTCATGGTTATTAAGTGCAACTGTGAAATAAATAACCATGGCCCCAAAGAAAGTTCCTAGTAAAGTTCCTTTGGTAAAGAACATGAGAAACATGATGGAATTTAAGAAAGAAGTTGTCGAAAAGTTTGAGAGTGGTTTTCGAGTGCTAGAACTTGCCAGGATGTATGGAACAAAAAAATCAACAATCACTTCTATGCTAGAAAAGAAAGAACAAATCAAGGAAGCTGATGTGGCGAAAGGAGTAAATGTGCTAACCAAACAAAGGTCACCGATAATGGAAGATATGGAGACGTTGTTGGTTTTGTGGATCACTGAAAAACAATTAGCAGGAGATAGTGTTGTGGAGTCGATCATTTCTGAGAAGGCAAGGCCTGTAACTGATTTCATCAACAATATGAACAACACACTTCTCATACCAACAATAACTAAACCAGCCAGGCTCACTGAAACGAGTGCAACCATAATAGACCACATATGGACCAATATACTAGCCCCCCTTAAATCAGGGATAATCACAGATAGCACTACAGACCACTACCCTACCTTCCTCTTGACAAGCATTAGTAAACCACCACTTGAATACAACAAAGTTTCATTTAGACTCCATGATGAGGCCTCAATAAGGAAGTTCACAGCTGACCTAGAGACTGTTGACTGGCCTACAGAATTCTCCAAGGCCAATGGTATTGACAAGTGGACAGACATTTTTCTTAACAAATTACTTAGACTATACAACAAACATTGTCCTATAAAAACGAAACAGATCACAAACAAACGGCTTGGTTGCCCATGGCTAACCAGCACCATTCTGAAATCCATTGATAAGAAACACCAATATGAAAAGCAATACAGACAGGGCTTAATACACAAAGATATTCTTAAACACTATTCATCAGTCCTCACCAAAGTAATAAAGAAAGCCAAACAACTATACTACTCCAGTAGATTCACTGACACAAGAGGAGATATAAAAAAAGACCTGGAAAACACTCTCTCAGATTCTAGGGACCCAAAAACTAAAAAAAAAACAAGAATATTGCCCTAACTAAACCTAATGAAACACCACTGCATCCCACTGACACAGCTAACAAGATAAACGACTTCTTCTCAACCATAGGTTCTAATCTCGCCAATAAAATCCCACGCACCAATGCCCATGCTGGGGACTACCTAGATGGGAATTTCCCAAATTCCTTCTATCTTGCTCCAACTGAGCCCATGGAAGTCACCGAGATTATAAAGTCACTTAAAAATAACTCAGGGAATCTGTCTCATGTCGCACCATTATTGTACAAGAGAGCGGCCCATGTCCTCTCGCATGCTATCTCATTACTTTTTAACAAGTCACTAGAAACTAGAACCTTCCCGAAACTACTCAAGACGGCAAGGGTTACACCCTACAGATTTAAACAACTATAGGCCAATATCAAACTTACCATTGCTATCCAAAATCTTTGAGAAACTCGTGCACAGGAGACTATATTCATTTATAACGGCACAAAACATACTCAACCCCTGCCAATTTGGATTCAGGAAAAATAAAAGCACTAACGATGCAATCATAAAAATGCTAGATCTGCTTTACACAACATTGGAAAATAAGGAATATCCACTAGGAATTTTTATTGACCTAAGAAAAGCTTTTGACACAGTAGACCACGGCATCCTACTCCACAAACTTGACCATTATGGTATAAGAGGCCATGCGCTTGCATATTTCAAATCTTACCCTACTAATAGGTATCAGTATGTCACCATTAAAGACACAGCATCAACAACACAGCCACTTGATACTGGAGTTCTGCAGGGAAGTGTCCTTGGTCCCCTGCTCTTCCTCATATACATCAATGATCTTCCAAACGTATCTCAACACCTGAACCCCATTCTCTTTGCTGACGACACGACTTATGTCATCTCTCACCCTAATCTTGCCACCCTCAACACCATTGTTAATGAGGAGCTGATCAAAATATCGACTTGGATGACAGCCAATAAACTTACGCTTAACACTGACAAAACCTACTACATTATGTTTGGTAGCAGAGCAGGAGATGCGCAAATTAACATTAAGATCGAAAACACTCTAATTGCCAGGCATAATGAGGGCAAATTCCTAGGCCTATACCTCGACAACAACCTGAACTTCAGCACCAATATCCAACACATAACCAAAAAAGTATCCAAAACGGTTGGGATCCTCTCCAAGATACGATACTACGTGCCGCAAACTGCCCTTCTCACACTATACCATTCACTTATATATCCATACCTCACCTATGCTATATGTGCTTGGGGTTCAACTGCAGCAACACACCTAAAGCCAATAATAACCCAACAAAAATCCGCAGTAAGAATAATCACTAAATCCCATCCCTGGCAACACCCCCCCCCCCACTCTTCATAGATCTAAACTTACTCCCTGTTCAGTACATCCACACTTACTACTGTGCAATCTACATCTACAGGACCTTAAATTCCAATATTAACCTTGACCTAAAACGCTTTCTTGATAGTTGCGACAGAACCCACAGGCACAATACCAGACACAAACATCTCTATGACATTCCCCGTGTCCGACTAAACCTTTACAAAAATTCAATGTATGTCAAAGGCCCTAAAATCTGGAACACCCTACCTGAAAATTCTAAAACTGCAGACACATTCATCACCTTCAAAACTACCATCAGAAAACATCTTATCTCCCTGATACACCCTGTCAACTAATTACACGAATACCACCTGGTGGTTAACACTTACACTCACTCACCCATTTGACCATAAACAGAAATATCAATCTAAGTCTCAAAATAATGAATCTTAACTAGTCACAAGTTGGCCTGTGATACTCCAATACTGAAACTATGTATAGTGCCAAAACAAAAGCATTCACATTGCTAAACTCACAAACTAGTATTTAGTCACTTAGCCATAATACCAACTTACCTCATAATTTTGTAATATTTTAAACTTAAGATTTAATTTAAGTCTGCCCGAAATGCCTAGCCATGCTAGGTGTTCTAGTGGTACACTCTGTAATTATTATTTTACTACATGTAAATAATACAATAACCAAATTCTGTAAACTCAGAATTGTAATCCTTATAGAGAATAAACTTGGAATTTGAATTGAACTGCATGAGGATCTTGTAAAGAAAATGCCTGGAACAAGTGCTGCTGTTAATGAATTTTAGGCTAGCAAAGGCTGGTTTGAGAGATTTAAGAAGCATAGTAGCATACACAGTGTGGTAAGGCATGGGGAGGCTGCAAGTTCTGACAAATGTGTGGCTGAAAAATTTATGCAGGAATTCAAGGGGTATGTAGAGGCTGAAGGATTCCTCCCCAACAAGTGTTCAATTGTGATGAAGCAGGCCTCTTCTGGAAGAAAATGCCAAAGAGGACATACATTATGCAGGAGGAAAAAGCACTGCCAGGGCACAAGCCAATGAAAGACAGGCTTACTCTCTTGTTCTGTGGTAATGCTAGTGGGGATTTCAAAGTGAAGCCTTTATTGTGTATCACTAAAAATCCCAGTGTGTTCAAGAAAAACAATGTCGTCAAGAGTGAATTGTGTGTGATGTGGAAAGCTAATAAGGCATGGGTCACAAGGCACATTTTCAGAGTGGGTCAATGATGTGTTAGGCCTTAGTGTGAAAAAATACCTCCTGGAAAAGAAATTGCCACTCAAGAGCCTCCTGGTAATGGACAATGATCCTGCTCATCCTCCAGACTTGGAAGACCAATTGTTTAGGGACTTTCATTTTATAACAGTAAAGAGTTCTTGCTTCCCAACACCACTGCTCTCATCCAGCCCATGAACCAGCAGGTCATTTCTAACTTCAAAAAACTTTACACAAAAGCAGTGTTTCAAAGGTGCTTTGAAGTGACCTCGGACACTGACTTGACCCTAAGAGTTCTGGAGGAATCACTTCAATATCCTCCATTGGCAGGGAGTGACTTCCAGGACCTTGAACTCTGCTTGGAGAAAATTGTGACCAGATTGTGTCCAAGAAAGGGATTTTGAAGGGTTTGGGGCTGACTCTGAGGACCCTACGCCTGTTGTGCAATCTATTGTGGCACTGGGAAAGTCCATGGGGTTGGATACGAGTGGCGAGGATGTGGAAGAGTTGGTGGAGGACCATAGGGAAGAGCTAACCACTGAAGAGCTGCAAGACCTTCAACTGGAACAGCGACAGATTGTAGCTGAGAAAATTGCTTCAGAGAAGGAGGAGGGGAGAAGGTGCCTTCTTCAATGATTAAGGACATGTGTGCAAAGTGGAATGAGTTGCAAAGTTTTGTTGAAAAGTATCACCCTGACCACGCTGAAACAAGCCATATCTGCAACATGTTCAGTGACAAAACTTTGTCCCATTTTAGGGAAATCTTAAAGAGACGCCAGAAACAAAGCACTCTGAACAGTTATTTTGTACGACAGGGGTCCAGTGACTCTCAAGCCGGTCCTAGTGCCATTAAAAAACAAAGAAGGGAGGTAACCCCAGATAAGGACTTGATGCCTGAAATCTTTATGGTGGGGGAGTCACCTTCCAAACCATAAATCCTTCCTCTTTTACAGGGAGGGAGCAGACATGCAGGGGGGGGAGACATGCAGGGTGTAGAGGATGAGGGGGGTGAGGGGGTACAGGGAGTGTGGACATGAGGAGGTAGCAGAATGCAGGAGGAAACAGAATGGGGAGTGAGCAGACATGCAGGGGGTGAGCAGACATGCAGGGAGTGAGAGACATGAGGGGGAAGAATGGGGGGGGCGGCATACAGGGGGGGATCAGACATGAGGAGTGGCGGCAGAGGGGTTGGACATGCAGGGAGGGCAGACATGGGGAGGTAAAACAGGGGTAAGGCAAAGGGTGTTTAGACATGCAGGAGGGCAGGCATGCAGGGTGGGGAGACATGCATGGAAAGCAGCTGGGGAATTGCAGGCATGCAGGAGGAACAGACATGCAGGGGGGCAGAGGGGAGGAGGGAGGCATGCAGGAGGCGGCTAGGGGGGAGGGGGGGAACAGACATAGGGAAAGGAGAGGGGGGAAGGGGAAGCAGAATGGAGGGGGAGGGGGCAGGAAGTGTAGCAGGCATGCAGGGAGTGTAGCAGGCATGCAGGGAGTGTAGCAGGCATGACGGGAGTGTAGCAGACATGCTGGGAGTGGAGCAGACATGCTGGGAGTGGAGCAGACATGCTGGAAGTGGAGCAGACATGCTGGGAGTGGAGCAGACATGCTGGGAGCAGAGCAGACATGCTGGGAGTGGAGCAGACATGCTGGGAGTGTAGCAGACATGCTGGGAGTGTAGCAGGCATGCTGGGAGTGTAGCAGGCATGCTGGGTGTAGCAGACGTGCTGGGAGTGGAGCAGACGAGCTGGGAGTGGAGCAGGCGTGCTGGGAGTGGAGCAGACGTGCTGGGAGTGAAGCAGACGTGCTGGGAGTGGAGCAGACGTGCTGGGAGTGGAGCAGACGTGCTGGGAGTGGAGCAGGCATGAAGGGAGTGGAGCAGACGTGCTGGGAGTGGAGCAGGCATGAAGGGAGTGGAGCAGGCAGGCAGGTAGTGTAGCAGGCAGGCAGGGAGTGTAGCAGACATGCAGGAAGTGTAGCAGGCATGCAGGGAGTGTAGCAGGCATGAAGGGAGTGTAGCAGACATGCTGGGAGTGGAGCAGACATGCTGGGAGTGGAGCAGACATGCTGGGAGTGGAGCAGACATGCTGGGAGTGGAGCAGACATGCTGGGAGTGGAGCAGACATGCTGGGAGTGTAGCAAACATGCTGAGAGTGTAGCAGACATGCAGGGAATGTAGCAGGAATACAGGGAATGTAGCAGACATGCAGGGAATGTAGCAGACATGAAGGGAGTGTAGCAGACATGCAGGGAGTGTAGCAGGCATGAAGGGAGTGTAGCAGGCAGGCAGGGAGTGTAGCAGGCAGGCAGGGAGTGTAGCAGACATGCAGGAAGTGTAGCAGGCATGCAGGGAGTGTAGCAGGCATGAAGGGAGTGTAGCAGACATGCTGGGAGTGGAGCAGACATGCTGGGAGTGGAGCAGACATGCTGGGAGTGGAGCAGACATGCTGGGAGTGGAGCAGACATGCTGGGAGTGGAGCAGACATGCTGGGAGTGGAGCAGACATGCTGGGAGCGTAGCAGACATGCTGAGAGTGTAGCAGACATGCAGGGAATGTAGCAGGCATACAGGGAATGTAGCAGACATGCAGGGAATGTAGCAGGCATACAGGGAATGTAGCAGACATACAGGGAATGTAGCAGACATGCAGGGAATGTAGCAGACATACAGGGAATGTAGCAGACATGCAGGGAATGTAGCAGACATGAAGGGAGTGTAGCAGACATGAAGGGAGTGTAGCAGACATGAAGGGAGTGTAGCAGACATGAAGGGAGTGTAGCAGACATGAAGGGAATGTAGCAGACATGAAGGGAGTGTAGCAGACATGAAGGGAGTGTAGCAGACATGAAGGGAATGTAGCAGACATGAAGGGAGTGTAGCAGACATGCTGAGAGTGTAGCAGACATGAAAGGAGTGTAGAAGGCATGTAGGAGGCGAGAGGAAGGCGAGTTCGTCATGCTTCAATATGATGCTAATATCTCTACGGCTTGTTTATCTATCACAATTCATCTAATATGACATAATAAACAATATATAAACACAGAAACATGATATATACTGTAGAATGAATAAAATGTCATAATGTATGTGAGAAGAAAATGCTGGAAGTGTTGTTGTTGGGTTTATAATAGCCACAGAGAAGCTGCACATATTACTGGTGGAGGAGGATTCTGCCACCACCACTATCCACAAACAATATTTTTTTTTTTTTCAACAAGTCGGCCGCCTCCCACCGAGGCAGGGTGGCCCAAAAAAGAAAGAAAATCCCCAAAAAGAAAATACTTTCATCATCATTCAACACTTTCACCACACTCGTACATTATCACTGTTTTTGCAGAGGTGCTCAGAATAAAACAGTTTAGAAGCATACACATATAAAGACACACAACATATCCCTCCAAACTGCCAATATACCAAACCCCTCCTTTGAAGTGCAGGCATTGTACTTCCCATTTCCAGGACTCAAGTCCGACTATATGAAAATAACCGGTTTCCCTGAATCCCTTCACTAAATATTACCCTGCTCACACTCCAACAGATCGTCAGGTCCCAAGTACCATTCGTCTCCATTCACTCCTATCTAACACACTCACGCACGCTTGCTGGAAGTCCAAGCCCCTTGCCCACAAAACCTCCTTTACCCCCTCTCTCCAACCCTTTCGAGGACGACCCCTACCCTGCCTTCCTTCCCCTATAGATTTATATGCTTTCCATGTCATTCTACTTTGATCCATTCTCTCTAAATGACCAAACCACCTCAACAACCCCTCTTCTGCCCTCTGACTAATACTTTTATTAACTCCACACATTTTCCTAATTTCCACACTCCGAATTTTCTGCATAATATTTACATCACACATTGCCCTTAAACAGGACATCTCCACTGCCTCCAACCGTCTCCTCGCTGCTGCATTTACCACCCAAGCTTCACACCCATATAAGAGTGTTGGTGCTACTATACTTTCATACATTCCCTTCTTTGCCTCCATAGATAACGTTTTTTGACTCCACATATACCTCAACGCACCACTCACCATTTTTCCCTCATCAATTCTATGATTAACCTCATCCTTCATAAACCCATCCGCCGACACGTCAACTCCCAAGTATCTGAAAACATTCACTTCTTCCATACTCCTCCTCCCCAATTTGATATCCAATTTTTCTTTATCTAAATCATTTGACACCCTCATCACCTTACTCTTATCTATGTTCACTTTCAACTTTCTACCTTTACACACATTCCCAAACTCATCCACTAACCTTTGCAATTTTTCTTTAGAATCTCCCATAAGCACAGTATCATCGGCAAAAAGTAACTGTGTCAATTCCCATTTTGAATTTGATTCCCCAAAATTTAATCCCACCCCTCTCCCGAACACCCTAGCATTTACTTCCTTTACAACCCCATCTATAAATATATTAAACAACCATGGTGACATTACACATCCCTGTCTAAGACCTACTTTTACTGGGAAGTAGTTTCCCTCTCTTCTACACACCCTAACCTGAGCCTCACTATCCTCATAAAAACTCTTTACAGCATTTAATAACTTACCACCTATTCCATATACTTGCAACATCTGCCACATTGCTCCTCTATCCACTCTATCATATGCCTTTTCTTGATCCCATCCGTTCCACCTGCTTTACCCCCTTTCATTTTACGTAATGCCTCACGTACCTCCCCCACACTTACATTCTGCTCTTCTTCACTCCTAAAAGATGGTATACCTCCCTGACCAGTGCATGAAATTACTGCCTCCCTTTCTTCCTTAACATTTAAAAGTTCCTCAAAACATTCTCGCCATCTACCTAATACCTCCATCTCCCCATCTACTAACTCCCCTACTCTGTTTTTTTAACTGACAAATCCATACTTTCCCTAGGCTTTCTTAACTTGTTTAACTCACTCTAAAAATTTTTCTTATTTTCATTAAAATTTCTTGACAGTGCCTCTCCCACTCTATCATCTGCTCTCCTTTTGCACTCTCTCACCACTCTCTTTACCTTTCTTTTACTCTCCATATACTCTGCTCTTCTTATAACACTTCTGCTTTGTAAAAACCTCTCATAAGCTACCTTTTTCTCTTTTATCACACCCTTTACTTCATCATTCCACCAATCACTCCTCTTTCCTCCTGCCCCCACCCTCCTATAACCACAAACTTCTGCCCCACATTCTAATACTGCATTTTTAAAACTATTCCAACCCTCTTTAAACCCCCCACTGCTCATCTTTGCACTAGCCCACCTTTCTGCCAATAGTCGCTTATATCTCCCCCGAACTTCCTCCTCCCTTAGTTTATACACTTTCACCTTCCTCTTATTTGTTGTTGCCACCTATTGAGTAATCGATAGAAAAACGACACGAAAGTAACTCTTCCAATGTTGTTGAATGTGTATCGGGCCAGTGAACATAACGACGCCCTGCTATGTATCTTCCATCACCCTAAACCTCTGCCAGCATCTCCTCCATCACATTAACTAACTAAACTAACATCTCCTACAAGGTAAGTGTAAATGTAAAAGTGTAAGTATAAAAGTAAATATAAGTGTAAATACGAAAGGACCCCAATGGAAATAAGTCACTCTGACTTTTTTTAGTTATCCTAGGTCCTTTACACATAATGCTGCTATGTATGATAATTTATAAATAAGAAATATTTACATTTTAATTTATAAATAAGAAATACTTACATTTTAATTTATAAATAAGAAATATTTACATTTTAATTTATAAATAAGAAATATTTACATTTTAATTTATAAATAAGAAATATTTACATTTTAATTTACAAGGAAGTTTATTCAGGTATACACATACAGTTACATACATAGATTATCATACATAGCAGCATTATGTGTAAAGGACCTAGGATAACTAAAAAAGTCAGAGTGACTTATTTCCATTGGGGTCCTTTTATATTTACACTTATATTTACGTAAAGTAAAAGGACACAAGTGCAACTAATGTGACATTTATTGTGGCAACGTTTTGCTCTCCAGGAGCTTTATCAAGGCATTACAAACAATACATGGACACAGAGGGTATATAAAGGCTCAGAGTGAGGTGCAATACTAGTGAGGTAACATTTCGATGTTCACTAGTGGTAGTAGTAGTAGTAGTAGTGGTAGTGACAAAAGTAATACAATATGATAGAGCAATTAATTCGTACAAGAGTAAAAGGATATAAAAACTATTACTTGGGTAACATAAAAATAGGTTGGACAAATATAGACTGGAAAGAGGCAGCTTGTTTCAGTGTTCACTCTCTGTAATGTGCTTTGTGTAGTATAACAGGAGAGACTATGTGATGGCAGGGTTTACTGTTTTCAGGAGGATTCTTGCTAAGACTTTGGAGATGGTGAAGCTGCCGTTGTTTTGTTTAATTGTATTCGAAACAGCGATCAGTGCTGATTCAAGGCACTTGCGTCTGCGGAAATTAGTTTCTTTGATCACTAATTGGGCGTCTCTGAATTTCATGAGATGATTGGTGGAATTTCGGTGTTGTACACAGGCGTTGTTCAAGTTATCGTTCCTACATGCGTAAATGTGTTCATTGAGGCGGGTGTCGAGGTTTCTTGCTGTTTCACCTACGTAAATCTTGTCACAGCCTCCACAGGGTATAGTGTAAACTCCTGCATTGACTGGTTCGTGGTACTTGGATTGTGTCCTGGTTAGATCCTTTATTGAAGTGCTAGAAGCGATGGCGACTCTGGTGTTAGCTTGTGAAAGTACTTTTGAGACGTTCAGTGCAACCTGGCTGTTGGGAAGAATTATAACTTTGTTGGGAGTGATGTTGATGTGTGGAGAATTAATGATCTGAAGAGCTCTTTTCTTGCAGTCTTTGATGAAAAAAGAAGGAAAATGTAACTCAGTGAATGTTTGGTGAATATATGTACATTCCTCGTCAAGAAACTCAGGACTGCAAATTCGGTATGCTCTTAGGAAAAACCCGATGATGATGCCTCTTTTGGTCTTGGTATCTTGACTGGAATAGAAGTGTGTGAGATCATACCAGGACACAATCCAAGCACCACGAACCAGTCAATGCAGGAGTTTACACTATACCCTGTGGAGGCTGTGACAAGATTTACGTAGGTGAAACAGCAAGAAACCTCGACACCTGCCTCAATGAACACATTTACGCATGTAGGAACGATAACTTGAACAACGCCTGTGTACAACACCGAAATTCCACCAATCATCTCATGAAATTCAGAGACGCCCAATTAGTGATCAAAGAAACTAATTTCCGCAGACGCAAGTGCCTTGAATCAGCACTGATCGCTGTTTCGAATACAATTAAACAAAACAACGGCAGCTTCACCATCTCCAAAGTCTTAGCAAGAATCCTCCTGAAAACAGTAAACCCTGCCATCACATAGTCTCTCCTGTTATACTACACAAAGCACATTACAGAGAGTGAACACTGAAACAAGCTGCCTCTTTCCAGTCTATATTTGTCCAACCTATTTTTATGTTACCCAAGTAATAGTTTTTATATCCTTTTACTCTTGTACGAATTAATTGCTCTATCATATTGTATTACTTTTGTCACTACCACTACTACTACTACTACTACCACTAGTGAACATCGAAATGTTACCTCACTAGTATTGCACCTCACTCTGAGTCTTTATATACCCTCTGTGTCCATGTATTGTTTGTAATGGCTTGATAAAGCTCCTGGAGAGCGAAACGTTGCCGCAATAAATGTCACATTAGTTGCACTTGTGTCCTTTTACTTTACATATTGTCGGTAATTCTACCAACTTTATTACACTTATATTTACTTTTATACTTACACTTTTACATTTACACTTACCTTGTAGGAGATGTTAGTTTAGTTAGTTAATGTGATGGAGGAGATGCTGGCAGAGGTTTAGGGTGATGGAAGATACATAGCAGGGCGTCGTTATGTTCACTGGCCCGATACACATTCAACAACATTGGAAGAGTTACTTTCGTGTCGTTTTTCTATCGATTACTCGCTTAACTTAATTGCTACACTGTTAATTCTCCACTTTATCGCTGGCTGGCACTATAGCCTATATCGACCTGCTGCTTTAGTATCGTACATATAGTAGAATCACTGCAGAAGGCACATCTATCTATCTATCTATCTATCTATCTCTATATCTCTATCTCTCTCTCTATATCTCTATCTCTCTCTCTATCTCTATCTCTATATCTCTATCTCTCTCTCTATCTCTATCTCTATATCTCTCTCTCTATCTCTCTCTCTATCTCTATATCTCTCTCTCTATCTCTATCTCTATATCTCTCTCTCTATCTCTCTCTCTATCTCTATATCTCTCTCTCTATCTCTATCTCTATATCTCTCTCTCTCTCTCTCTCTCTATATCTCTCTCTCTCTATATATCTCTCTCTCTCTCTCTATCTCTATATCTCTCTCTCTATCTCTATCTCTATATCTCTATCTCTATCTCTATATCTCTCTCTCTCTCTCTATATATATATATCTCTCTCTCTCTCTCTATATCTCTCTCTCTCTCTCTATCTCTATCTCTATATCTCTCTCTCTATCTCTATCTCTCTCTCTATCTCTATATCTCTATCTCTATCTCTATATCTCTATCTCTCTCTCTATCTCTATCTCTATATCTCTCTCTCTATCTCTCTCTCTATCTCTATATCTCTCTCTCTATCTCTATCTCTATATCTCTCTATCTCTATATCTCTCTCTCTATCTCTCTATCTCTATCTCTATATCTCTCTCTCTATCTCTATCTCTATATCTCTCTCTCTATCTCTATCTCTATATCTCTCTCTCTATCTCTATATCTCTCTCTCTATCTCTATCTCTCTATCTCTATATCTCTCTCTCTATCTCTATATCTCTATCTCTATCTCTATATCTCTCTCTCTATCTCTATCTCTCTATCTCTATCTCTATCTCTATCTCTATATCTCTCTATCTCTATCTCTCTATCTCTATCTCTATCTCTATATCTCTCTCTCTATCTCTATATCTCTCTCTCTATCTCTCTCTCTATCTCTATATCTCTCTCTCTATCTCTATCTCTATATCTCTCTCTCTATCTCTATATCTCTCTATCTCTATCTCTCTATCTCTATCTCTATATCTCTCTCTCTATCTCTATATCTCTCTCTCTATCTCTATCTCTATATCTCTCTCTCTATCTCTATATCTCTCTCTCTATCTCTATATCTCTCTCTCTATCTCTATATATCTCTCTCTATCTCTATCTCTCTCTCTATATCTCTCTCTATCTCTATCTCTCTATCTCTCTCTCTATCTCTCTCTCTATCTCTCTCTCTATCTCTCTCTCTATATCTCTCTCTATATCTCTCTATATATCTCTCTCTCTCTCTCTCTCTCTCTCTCTCTCTCTCTCTCTCTCTCTCTCTCCACTGTGGTACTTTGCAACAAATTTTTTCTTGAATTTTATTGTGTTTCTGTCCTTCTTTATCACAGGGCTGAACTAGAAACTTTCTTTGGGCCCATGGTGGTTTGTTTAACAGTTACAAGCACTAAAAAAAATGGTATAATACAAAATATATTGCATGTACGAGTGGAATCATCCTCCCTGGCTTGTAGACAATTATCACCCTTCCTTGTACATGGGCTCAGGCCATGCGGACACGTTCGGGACAAATGTCCTTACCCAAGTTTTTCATCATTAGCCGAGCCAATATTTTGACGCAAAAATGCATTGGTATCCGATTTTACAGCTATCTGATAGCACTGTTAACCCTTTCAGGGTTTCCTAAGTACTAGTATGGCTTACGAGCCAGGGTTATTGACGTACTAGTACGCTTAAATTCTAGCGCCTTCATATCAATCAAGAAAAGGCTGATAGGCCTAGATGTGAGAGAATGGGTGTGCATGGTCGGTGTGCGCGGCAGACAAAAAATCTGGGATCTAGTGGTGCATTGTGGGAATGCCATTTTAGTACACCTTGTTCACCATGCCTCGCGGTAAGAAACTCCTCACTCCTCAGCGAACTGAGGCACTTTTGTTCCCCAGTGACAGTTCTAATACAGATGGAAGTGCCAGTGAAGATGAGTTTCAAGGTTTTGATGAGGTTGTGACCGAAACTAATGACCATAATACTGGTAATAGTGAGGAAAACCCAGACGACCCTCAACCTTCCACCTCTGATGCTGGGCCGTCTTGTTAACGTTCAGTTGTACCAGAACGAAAGAGGAAACTCCTATTTTCCCATATCCCAGACTCAGATGTAAGCATTGGTGATTATAGTGATAGTGAATATGAACTACAAGCTCTTGAAAACAGTTCCAGTAGCGATAGTGAAGTGGCATATTCTCCAGTGAAGCGTCAGTATATACGACGGTATATGCCCTCTGGTAGTGTGCCATATGCTATTCCAAGGGGAAGGAGTACATCTCGGAGTACATCCCGTGGCTGTAGAACAGGAACAGATAGTGAAAATGAACATGATAGTGTTGCAATTGGGAAGGAAACTGTGCATGATGGTGGTAGGTGGTGGTGCTAGCCGTGAGGCACCAGCATTGGGCAATGCTGCCACCCACGCTGCTGCCTCAGCTGATCTACAACAAAAGCCACCATCCTCCACCCACCCACCACACCACCCTCCACAGCCACCTGTCAATATCCAGTACCCACCAGCAGACCGCACCTGGGATTGGTAGGAAGCTGACAATTTTGTTCCCAATCCTCATCACTTTGATGAAACTCAAAGTCGAATACGGCCATCTTGTACACTCGGGAACAATGCCAATGAACTGGAATGTTTCGAGTTATTCTTTGACGAACCCCTGATGGAAATTTTTGTCAGGGAAAGCCACAGATACTTCAAGTACACCATGGCAAACAATACTTTCACCAAAATCATGCCTACACCAGTGGAAGGAGACAACTGTGGCTGAGATGTAGCTTTTCTTTGCCACAATAATGCTTATGCCACATGTTTATAAGCAGTGTGTCAAATCATACTGGTCAACAGACCGCCTGATTGCAACCCCAGGTTTCAGTGATATAATGCGAGTGAATCAATTTGTGCTACTATTACATATGCTTCACTTCTCAGACAAAACCAGGCCTGACAGAAACGACAGGTTATATAAGATTAGGAATGTGCAAAACAACCACTGTGAAAGAATAGAGAAATTCCAAGCGCTTTCGTGATTACTCACATTATCAAGGAACTATAATGTGAGTAGTCACGAAAGCGCTTGGAATTTCTCTATTCTTTCACAGTGGTTGTTTTGCATATTCTGAAATCGCCTGTTTACTGTGATCTTATTGCAAGATTAGGAATGTGTTTGTGTGTCTGAAACAGAAATTCAATATGTATTTTCATCCCTTCAGGATGTTACTGATGAGACTTTGATTCTGTTCAAAAGAAGACTCTCATTCAAGAAGTACATACCAAGTAAGAGGAAATGCTTTGATATAAAGTTATTTGTGCTTTGTGACTGTTACAGTGGTCTGGTCTTGTATTGAATATTATTGTGTACACTGGAAGTTATACATTGCAAAATACCAGGAAGTTATTGGGCACCTCTGGTGATGTGGTTAGAACAATTATGGAACCATATCTTGGTAAGGGGCATATATTATATACTGATAACTGGTACACAAGCCCCTCACTCAGTGAGGGGCTTGTGCCACACACAGATGTAAGAACATAAGAAAGAAGGAACACTGCAACAGGCCTACTGACCCATGCAGAGCAGGTCCGTGCCCCCCCCCCCCCCGGCAGTGCATGCAAATCGTAAGCATATGCCCAGGTCTGACACTGGCACTCGTACAGGTGAAGTGCAGGCATTTGCTGCCAAGGACATCATGGCATTTCAGTGGCATGACAAACGAGATGTCACATTGTTGTCATCAGTTCACCCTAATGAAATGACAAACACTGGCAGGCAGAATAGACACACCAATGAAACCATTCTAAAACCTGCAGCTGTGATTGATTACACCTTCAATATGCACTCAGTGGACAAATGTGACATGCAGATTGAGTTTGCTGATTGAGTTTGCAAGAGTTATAAGTGGTAAGTAACACTCTTTTTCCATCTTATAATATGTATAAGATAAGGACCAGAAACAAACCACCATGTGGCAAATTTTGTTTGTCTGTCATCAGACAAATAGTATTCAAGTACCAAGGAACAACACCTGCAATAGAAAGCTGCCCCACTAAATTTTCAACAACTACCTTCTCGTCTGAAGCATGGTGATCACTTCCTAATAAAACTGCCTACTACTGCTTTCAAGAAAAAGGCTCGGAAGAGGTGTCACATCTGTGCACGCACAAAAAAACGCCCACAACAATGCAAAGACACTGGTTTTATGTGTGAGCAGTGTAAAACACCACTGTGCATGAAGTGTTTCAAAGACTTCCACAAGCTGCAGAATTTCTAGAAACATGTCTTATGACTGTATATGTGTATATAAAATATAGAAAAATATTAATAAACAACATTTTATATCGTTCATTTGTGTAAACGAGTTTTGTAAACAATATAGTGACAACAGTGTTTGTGTAGTTATTGTGTAGTAAAGAAAGAGAAAAACCTTACAAAATAGTGCTCATATTGGTCTCACAAGCCATAAAAGTTACTTGAAAAAAAATTAAAAAATAATAGAAAAAAGTAGAAAAAAGTAAATAAAAAATTAACAGGTGACTGGCAGTCGGTGATGATGCCACATGCGGCTCATTTTCTGTCAACTTCACGCCTCCATATCTCGGTAAGTATTGATGGCAAAAACTTTTTTTTAGCCTATAATGTTTAGAAAAACAAACTATCTTTACATAAGAAAAAACTTTTTTATTTTTTTTTTTTCAATTTTTCGACCCTGAGAACAAGTCTGGGCCTGTCGACCCTGAAAGGGTTAACTGAGGGTCCACTGTAATAGTGATTTAAATGTAAATTTATTTATTTTATTTAGTTTTCATTGTTTTGTGTATGTAAAACTATAATTAATCTTCAAAAAATGTATTTTTTTGTCAATATTTTTGGGTGTCTGGAACAGATTAATTGTATTTACATTAATTTTTATGGGAAATCTTATTTCTATTTTCTGCCATTTTGGTTTTAGGCCAAGCTTCTGGAACGGATTACGGCCGATAACTGAGGGTCCACTGTGCTACGCTAATACTGCTTCGCCAAGTCAGCTACACGCACACCTCACTCATGTTTTTTATGGTTTCAGAAATGTTAAAAGCAAGGGGGGATATAGTGTTGGAGTGGTTGGTACTTTTGTTTAATAAATGTATGAAAGAGGGGAAGGTACCTAGGGATTGGCGGAGAGCATGTTTAGTCCCTTTATATAAAGGGAAAGGGGACAAAAGAGATTGTAGAAATTATAGAGGAATAAGTTTACTGAGTATACCAGGAAAAGTATACGGTAGGGTTATAATTGAAAGAATTAGAGGTAAGACAGAATGTAGAATTGCGGACGAGCAAGGAGGCTTCAGAGTGGGTAGGGGATGTGTAGATCAAGTGTTTACATTGAAGCATATATGTGAACAGTATTTAGATAAAGGTAGGGAAGTTTTCATTGCATTTATGGATTTAGAAAAGGCATACGATAGAGTGGATAGAGGAGCAATGTGGCAGATGTTGCAAGTATATGGAATAGGTGGTAAGTTACTAAATGCTGTAAAGAGCTTTTATGAGGATAGTGAGGCTCAGGTTAGGGTGTGTAGAAGAGAGGGAGAATACTTCCCGGTAAAAGTAGGTCTTAGACAGGGATGTGTAATGTCACCATGGTTGTTTAATATATTTATAGATGGGGTTGTAAAAGTAGTAAATGCTAGGGGGTTGGGGAGAGGGGTGGGATTAAATTATGGGGAATCAAATTCAAAATGGGAATTGACACACTTACTTTTTGCTGATGATACTGTGCTTATGGGAGATTCTAAAGAAAAATTGCAAAGGTTAGTGGATGAGTTTGAGAATGTGTGTAAAGGTAGAAAGTTGAAAGTGAACATAGAAAAGAGTAAGGTGATGAGGGTATCAAATGATTTAGATAAAGAAAAATTGGATATCAAATTGGGGAGGAGGAGTATGGAAGAAGTGAATGTTTTCAGATACTTGGGAGTTGACGTGTCGGCGGATGGATTTATGAAGGATGAGGTTAACCATAGAATTGATGAGGGAAAAAAGGTGAGTGGTGCATTGAGGTATATGTGGAGTCAAAAAACGTTATCTATGGAGGCAAAGAAGGGAATGTATGAAAGTATAGTAGTACCAACACTCTTATATGGATGTGAAGCTTGGGTGGTAAATGCAGCAGCGAGGAGACGGTTGGAGGCAGTGGAGATGTCCTGTCTAAGGGCAATGTGTGGTGTAAATATTATGCAGAAAATTCGGAGTGTGGAAATTAGGAGAAGGTGTGGAGTTAATAAAAGCATTAGTCAGAGGGCAGAAGAGGGGTTGTTGAGGTGGTTTGGTCATTTAGAGAGAATGGATCAAAGTAGAATGACATGGAAAGCATATAAATCTATAGGTGAAGGAAAGAGCGGTAGGGGTCGTCCTCGAAAGGGTTGGAAAGAAGGGGTAAAGGAGGTTTTGTGGGCAAGGGGCTTGGACTTCCAGCAAGCGTGCGTGAGCGTGTTAGATAGGAGTGAATGGAGACGAATGGTACTTGGGACCTGACGATCTGTTGGAGTGTGAGCAGGGTAATATTTAGTGAAGGGATTCAGGGAAACCGGTTATTTTCATATAGTCGGACTTGAGTCCTGGAAATGGGAAGTACAATGCCTGCACTTTAAAGGAGGGGTTTGGGATATTGGCAGTTTGGAGGGATATGTTGTGTATCTTTATACGTATATGCTTCTAAACTGTTGTATTCTGAGCACCTCTGCAAAAACAGTGATTATGTGTGAGTGTGGTGAAAGTGTTGAATGATGATGAAAGCATTTTCTTTTTTGGGGATTTTCTTTCTTTTTTGGGTCACCCTGCCTCGGTGGGAGGCGGCCAACTCGTTGAAAAAAAAAAAAAAATTAGTTACATTCCCAGGCTTTACATATGAATTCCATTTTGAATTTTTATTCACACAAAAAACACTAGATTTACTGATATGCATTATTGTAATAACTGTATAAATAATATCAGTGCATTCGTTAGCACATATTAGACCAACCAGTTGGACGTGTATTGGTCAAGTGAGGTAATTTGTTTACTCTGGAATATTGGCAAAAATCAAACAAGAAAAAGGCATTTTTTTTTTTTGTTGGTTTAAAGGCAGGGTCATTTATTACCTTTCTTCAGCGAAACATGTTTTCAGTGTCAAAATATACCACTGTTAGAAAATGCTAATGAAGAATAAATTAAAACTTTTCTTACCTTTGCTTGCAGAAGTGTTCCTTCTTTCATACCATATACCCAGTGCTTTGGCTCTTCATTTTCTAGTTTATTATCATCATCATCCTCATCATCATCATCAATGTCCCGACTGCCACTACTGTCTATCGAGGGCCCACGGCTGGTTCGTACTGTTTTTGGGTTCCTGTTGTGTGTGATGATGCTAATTTGAGAATTAGTTACAAAATGAGTGATTCCTGCTCTTGGATGGAAAATTTTACAGCAAGGGAACAACTAGAAATACCGTATATACCCGAGTATAACCAGACTCTATGTATAGGTCAACCCCTTTATTACCTCAAAAAAATCCTTAATTTGTATTCATCTCACAGATAAATCTATCCTTGTGTTTGACTGACTTTAAAAGGGAAGTCAAATGGTTCTAATTCAAAATGAATTATGCCAAAACTCAAGAGAGAGAAAAAAAAAGAAATGAAAATGTGACAATTGATCAACATGAATAAAAGAGCACTGGAGCAAGCCTACTGGCCCATACTAGACAAGTCTTACTAAAATCAAACTTTTCTCACTCATATTATTTTTAAAGCTACCCAAGGTGATATGCTCAATGATGAAAGGCAAGAGCAGGGCAGTGCAGGGCAGGGCAGGGCAAGGCAGGGCTTGCCTCCCTCTCTGCTTTCATCTCTACCTACTTACATACGTCCCTCTTTACTCCCCTCCCTTTCTGCCTCCTTCCCTCCTCTGAAAATGCCTACTTCCTTCCTTCCCCTTCATCATTGAATCTAAATCTTGGGTAGCTTTAAAAGTTGGATAATATTTGAGAGAAAGGTTAGATTTGAGTAGGGCCTGCCTAGCACAGGCCAGTAGACCTATGGCAGTGCTACTCTATTCTACATTGTATAGACAAAGTGAAGAGGCTAGTATGAGAAACTGAACATTACCAAATTTATTTGTATAGTTAAGGTGGAATTAGTTATTGAGTGTGGGTTACACCTTGATGGTGCACCAAAGTAGTAGAAATATAGTGGTTCTATGTCAGAATTTCAAAACTGATATTCATGAATAGGTCAAACCTAATTTTTTGCTTCAAATTATGGTCTTAAAATCTTGACCTATACATGGGTATATATGGTACATACAAACTACTGCACAAATCTAAGAGCATTCAATGACAAGCATTACACAACAAGTCCCATAACAGCTGTCACTACATTTATACTAAGTGAAATACAGTATCTTTATATTAGTTTGAAGTTTTTTGTGTGAAACTAAAATTTACAGCTCCAACAAAAAATTAATGTAAACATGTACATATATTCATCTTCATGGGGAAATGGAACAGAATTTCTCCTCCATAAGCCATGCATGTCATAAGAGGCAACTAAAATGCCAAGAGGAAGATGCTAGTAACTCCTCCTCCTATATATATGTATATTACTAAAGTTAAAAAGAGAAACTTTCGTTTTTCCTTTTGGGCCACCCTGCTTTGGTGGGATACGGCTGGTTTGTTGAACGAAAGAAGATGTATATTCATTCACTTATCATTCACTTCACTCACTCTCTCACTCACTTTCACTCACTCTCACTCATGAGAGAGCAGTGGAGGCAGATGTAATGTCTGAGGACAATGAGTGGTGAGAACATTATGCAATGAATTCATTGCAGAGTTTACTAAAAGTTTTATCCAGAAGGCTGAGGAGGGGTTGCTGGGGTGGTTCAGACTAAATATTTTGAGAGGATGGAAAGAAATAGAATAACTTGGAGAGTATAAATCTGAAGGTGGAAGGCACAGTAGGGATCGTCCTAGATAAAGTTGGAGGGAGGGGTAAAGGTTGTTTTGTGTGCAAGGGGCTTAGACATCTAGCAAGCACGTGTGAGCATGTCAGATAGGAGCGAGTAGAGGCAAATGGTTTTTATGACTTGACATGCTGTTGGAATGGGAGTAAAGTAACATTTATGAAGGGATTCAGGCTAGGGGGACTTGAGTCCTGGAGGTGGGAAGTACAGTGTCTGATCTCTGATGGACGGATGGAGATATGTTGCGTTTTTTTTTAACTGTAGTGTTGGTGTGCATCTGGCATGACAGTGATGGAGTGAGTGATGATGAAAGTGTTTCTTCTTTTTCAGGTCACCCTGCCTCAGTGAGGCAATGGTCAATGTGTTAATATAAAAAAAAAAATGGTCACATCTTCCATCCGAGTCTAAGAACTACTTTTACAGGGAAAATATTACCCTCTCACCTACATACCCTAAAATGAACCTCAATAGCCTCACAAAAACTCTAAACATCTTTCAGTAACCTACCGCCTATTTCAAACACTTATGATATCTGCCACACTGCTTCCTAATCCACCTCATTACATATATGCCTTTTCTTAATCCATGATTGCAATGAAAACTTTAATGTAAACACTTAGTCTACACATCCTTTACCCACCCTAAAGCCTCCTTGTTCATGTGCTATGCTGCTTTCCATCTTGCCCTCAATTCTTTTAACAATAACTACCATACACTTTACCTATAATTTTTATACTCTCTTTTATCTCCCTTTACTCTATATAAAAGAACTATGCATGCTCTCTCTCTCTAGGTACCTTCCTCTCTCTCATACATTTATTGAACATCTCTTCTGTAGGAGTTTATTAGTCTGAACCAAGAGAGTTAGCACAAATTATTTCTACATCAAAAATTTTGCATAACTTATGTAAATCTGTAAGAGGAGCAGTCAGCAGTGTTAATGATAGCAATACTGAGCTGAGGCATGAGCTATAACATACAAAACACTCTCCAATACTCGCCACCACCACCCTCCACCATACATCATAATCTTTTATGATTTTTATATGAGAGAAGGATAGTGTGTTCACTGATGGCAATACTGACAAACACTATTTTATTTAACCCTCCTCTCTGTCTCATCACCACTCCCTCCATCACTGCTTCTCTTTCACCTTAGTAAAATGGTGTTCTTCAAGTCATGGTAATGTACAGTACATGCATGATAAGAAACCCACAAGAATCTATAACAAGTGTGTTGCATTTTATGATGGAAAACACATTAACCCTTAAACGGTCCAAACGTATATATACGTCCACGCGCGTAGCGCCCCAAACGTATATATACGTTTTCTTTGTCATTCATTCAACATTGCCACATTAAGCCTGAGTCATCTAGACATGAGAGAATGGATGTGCGCACTCACTGTGTGTCATATTAAAATAATTGGGGATGCCTGGGTACCATATGTTCTTTTTTCCTTTTAAAAGAAAAGATTGTTTTTTTCATCAAAAGAGTTGGGGCGCTACGCGAGTGAACGTATATATACGTTTGGACCGTTTAAGGGTTAAGTATGATCCCTTTTCCTTCTTGGAACCAAAGTAATCTTTAATCATTATTTTGAAAGATGGTGAGCCTCAAACACCTGGTCTGAAAATAGTTATTTATAGCAATTTTGGTCAACTATCACTGGTACGTTACTTTAAAATAGTCTGCAAGTTTATCAGCTTTATTTACAGTAGCATTAGTTTTAAAAATGGTACCTACAGTACGTATGTAAAGCATGTTAGGGACTTGTTGGCCACAACACAACTAAATCTACAATTTCACAAACAGCTAACAGATAACTTCAGTAACCTACTGTATAAAGTCTGGATTTTTATATTACAGTATATAAAATTTTATAATACATACAATATTTCTAACACTGGGACTGTTAAAAATCATATCCTCCCTCCCCCCTCCTCCTCCTCCTCCCTCCCTCCTTCCCCCCTCTTCCTCCTCCCCCTCCTCCTCTCCCTTTCCACCCCCTCCTCCCCTCCCCGTCCACCTCCTCCCCTCCTACTTTACCTTGTCCTTATGATAGTTATATAGTACTTTGCATTTTCAACACAACTGCTTCTGGACATTAAGCCTGACATTCACGTAATTTTTGACCATTTGGATTTCCAATTTTATTTTTAAAGGTTCGGTATAATTTTAAATTGTCAGGGTAAATCACTTTTTTAACACTAATACTAACTTGAAGATTCATGACCATGCCACTCTTTTTATTTGTATTGTGTTAGACCGCTTGTTTGCAAGCCCTAAGTTAACCAAAATGCATGATGCATCTGCCATACATTATGCTATAATTATACACAAATAACCCCCACACAGGAGAATAAAACTTATGACAATATTTTAGTCTGACTCACACCATTACAACATAATGGTTTAAATCGGACCGCAACATCATTCAAGGTTTCATTCTATGTGCAGGTTATCAGTGTATTGTTCCAGTCATGGTATTGTACGTTTTAATTCTTTATGCTATATTATGCTACAATGGTTAATTAGGAGTATGTTCTAAATTTACAAATTTCAATAAATTGAGGATTTTTTCTAAAGGATATTTTGAGAATACTGCATTACCAAATTTTTCTTAAGCATGATGGACAACCCTGAAGTTGAAAACCAACTACAAACCTTCACTGAAAATATGCTCATTGGACTTTCTAAGATCAAATCTCTTCTGAATCAAAATAGCAAAAAAGAGAAGTGTTTAAAGATACAGGGGCTCTAAAACAAAATGAAAATTAAAAGTTATTGCCAATAGGATTTTTCTGGGAATGACCTCAATCAATTTCTTACAGCCAAAGTTGTTTTCCCACATTAACATGTGTGTAGAAAGAAAGAAATATAACCATTCTCTTCTTTTCAGTTGGATTCACAAGGTGAAATTATTTTATTTGGTTATTTTTAATCGTTCTTTTTATCAATATATTAATTATATGTCATGGTCTATTGGTGCATATATGGTGGGTTCATAATTTGTTTTATACAAATATATCAAGAAATATTTTCTTTTGGAACTGTGCATGACTAAGTCAGAATCAATTATAGATTTTTTAAATAATGTGGTCAGTAGATTTCACTCCTAAATCTCTGTTATTTCTTAACCTTCTTTCTTATGAAGTCACTATTATTGAGGTTTGAGCTTTCTTTCTTTTTTTTTTTTTTTTAAGAAATATGGCCTCTAATACAAGACAACTTCCAAATCAGTTTTTTTCAGTTGAGCATATGGACAAATATTAATAAACTGACAGTCCTAAACTTAATGTATCTCCATTGAATCTGACAGTTCTAGACTTAATATAACCCTAGTGAATCTGACAGTTCTAGACTTGATGTACCACTGCCCACTAGAAAATCCTGCTTATACCTTCCTGCAATTTTTTTTTTGTCTGCTACCAGAGTGACTTTCATGCTTATTTTAGTGTCATCTGTAAATAATACAAAACTGTGACAAGTGTTTTCTATTAATGTCTGTAATCAGGATCAGAAACAGTAGAGGCACCAGGACTGTGTCTTGGGATGCTGAGCTTTTAACCTCACTAGTGCTGGATTTTGCTCTTCACTACCCTTTGTGTTCTATTCGTCAATAAGTTAAAAATTTATCTGCCTTCCTTATCAGTTATGCCTATAGCCCTCATTTTGTGTGCAATCACCTCATGATTGCATTTATCAAACACATCTGAAAAATCCACATATACCTCATCTGCATTATGTTTTCCTCCAGTGTTCCTGGAATTGCCATAGTGATTAAGCAGTTATAACAAGCATGATCTCCTGGCAATAAAAACATGCAGGTTTGGGTTGTTCATACTGTGTTATTCCATAAAATTTGTAACCCAGATCTCTTCATTCTTTCAAAGACTTTCATGATGTGTGATTTTAGGGCTGGTACTCTACTGCCTGAGCAAGCACATTTTCTATTTATTTTTAATTCTATGGAACTACTGATAATGTCAGCTATTTGGTCTGTGTGACCTTCAGATGGAATGAAAAAATCTGCTTCCTCCACTCTGCTTTTATTTAATGGGTTGCTGAACATCGACTCATATTCTCTGATTTCCTGTTCACCATCCATATATGAATCTCCAGTGATTAATGGTCCAATTCTATATGTAGTTCTTAACTTGGATTTTGCATATGTATAGAAATAACTGGAGTTTCTTGCAATATCCTGGATGGCTTTCTGTTACCTTTGTGATTCTTCTGTCTTGTATGACAGGTTTCATTTTTGTTATATCTTGGTGAACTCTTGCCAAAGATTGACTTAAGAAATCGTAGAAATATACCTAGTTGGATGAATCTTATTGTGGCTAGCTGGTCTAGTGGCTAGCGCGACGGGCTGGAGTTTTGAGACTCTATGACCGCGGGTTCAATCCCGGCCGGGGGTATGGTTTTTTTTGCCAAAGATTATCTTTCCTTTGTTGTGACATTTACACTTAAGCAATTCAGTTACCCCTTATCTTCTACACACTCTATTATGCTCTCTTTCTATATTTAATCTTCAAGGTTTTCTCAATGGTACACATTTAGCACAGACATTGCTGGTTTTTGTGTTCAGCTCTTCCAGACACTGGTGAAGATTTAAGGTGCTCATAACTGTTTCCCAGGGTATGTCTGATAGTTCTTTGTTAATTCTGTCTCAGTCAGTTCTATGACTATTCAAGTTAAATTTAATGAAAATTCTTTCTCATACATTACAGCTTCTCCTCACTTAACAACAGAGTTCTGTTCCTAAGACCACGTCATTAAATGAATTCGTCGCTAAGTGAGAAGCATACCATAATGGTAGTGGGTTTGTGTCAACCATCTTTGATACTCTTTTTATGACACCTTAGCACCATTTATAACATTTCTGGTATATTTCTGAATGTTTATACAGTACTGTACTGTATACTGAAATAAATAGAATAGAGGAAACAGCTCTAATATACATTATTTAGGTATAAATACTGGTCAGAGAGCCCATCGTAAGTCCAAGGAGTCAGTAAATGAGTATGTCGCTAAGTAAAGAGATGCTGTATTACTGGAGCTATCACCTCTGTGTTTATGCCTGTTTGTACTATTTTTATGATGCTGTGATTAGAGATTATGGTTTGTGAATGTTGTCTCTGATTAGTTCCTCATTGTTTGTGAAGATCAAATCCAGTATACAGTGGAACCTCGATACTCAAACAATTCGGTATTCAAATGCTTTGTTAGGTAAAAAATCACTCGGTAGTCAATCATTTGCTTGGCACTTGACCAAACAAACACAACCTACTAGAACTTCGCTGTAAACTATTTCCTTAGGTAAAAGGACACAAGTGCAACTAATGTGACAACGTTTCAAGCCGTTACACTGCCACATTAAAATGTCACATTAATTGCACTTGTGTTCTTTTACCTAAAACTGTCGGTAATTCTACCAACATTAATACCAACTATTTTGGGTTTCTTTGCATTTTTTGGCGTTTTTCTTATATTATTTGTATAAATAAGTTGCCATAGGGCTTAAGATTAGTGATAACACCCAACAAAAAAGAAAATTGGTTGGGAAAAATTCATTCAGTACTCAAACAGATAGGCACTCGAACAGCTACTGCATTTTGATTTCTAGGGGCTCTCTCATATGTTGGTTGAATGCAAACTTTTCACAAAGCCCCAATAGTTCCATTGTGTGTACCTGTTGAGCCAGTGCATACAGGAACTATTTTTAGTACAATGCAGTGATAACCTTCTTCTGTTTTATATCCAGGATGGTGAAGTCTCCAAGAAAAAATAAAATATGAAGTGGGGTTTTCAAGATTTTCAAGACAGCCATGTATCTTGATCTCACCTGTGACTTCCTCAGCCACTGCTGGCAGTGGTTTATAAACTACAAGGATGGTTATCAAGATTGGGAGCAAGGGGCTAGTAATACAGTGGTCCCTCGTTTTTCGTAAGCATCGCACACCTCGAACGACCCCACACCCCATTCCCAGCCAGTGTGCCATTGTTTATCAGCGAGTGAGGACAATCCCATGCGTTCATACAATACATTTCATAATACAATGGAACCTCAAATTTCAAATGT
This sequence comes from Cherax quadricarinatus, assembly GCF_038502225.1. NCBI lineage: Eukaryota > Metazoa > Arthropoda > Malacostraca > Decapoda > Parastacidae > Cherax > Cherax quadricarinatus. Next base: position 41,498,715 of record NC_091306.1, read on the forward strand.
ATCACTTATCGAACTCTTCGAAAATCAAGCGCTTTTTCAAACTCACCCCTATTTTCGAACCGCCGGGTACCAGACCTGTCCACCAGCCCGCTCTGTCCATGTCCCACGCTGGCGCCGTGAGCCAGTCTGGTTTTGTTGATGCTTGAGTGAACACTAACCTGCGCTCTCATTCAAACAGTTAACGATTATTTCATTGTGTTTAGTGCTTGTGGGACTGTGAAATAAGCTACCATGGGCCCAAAGAAACTTGCTAGGGGTACCCCTGTGGTAAAGAAAGTGAGAAACACCATAGATGTGAAGAAGGGAATAATACAGAAGTATGAGAGTGGTGTGAGACTTGTTGAGCTTGCCAGGATGTATGAGAAAAACAAGTCGACCATTGGTTCTATCCTGGCAAAAAAAGAACAAATCAAGGAAGCTGATGTTGCGAAAGGTGTTAATATGCTAACCAAAAAAAAGACCACAGACAATCGATCAGGTTGAAAAGTTGTTGCTGGTGTGGATCAATGATAAAGAGATGGCAGGTGATGGAGTTTCAGAGACCATTACGTATTTGCGAAAAATGCATGCCGATCTGGTACAAAAAACTCCTGGAACCAATGCTGATAGAGAATTTAAGGCCAGCAGAGGCTGGTTTGACAGATTTAAGAAGTGTAGTGGCATACACAATGTTGTAAGGCATGGTGAGGCAGCCAGTTCAGACAAACGGGCGGCTGAGAAGTTTATATAGGAGCTTAAGGTTCACGTAGACACTGAAAAATTAAAACCCCAAGTGTTCAACTGTGATGAAACAGGCCTGTTTTGGAAGAAAATGCCAAAGAGGACCTACATTACTCAGGAGGAAAAGGCACTCTAAGGACACAAGCCTATGAAAGACAGGCTTACTCTTTTATTCTGTGCTAATGCTAGTGGTGATTTTAAAGAGAAGCCTTTACTTGTGTATCATTCAGAAAATCCCAGTGTGTTTAAGAAAAACAATGTCATAAAGTACAAGTTATGTGTCCTGTGGAAAGTAAATAATAAGGCATGGGTCACAAGGCAAATTTTCAAAGAGTGAGTCCATGAAGTGTTTGGTTCCAGTGTGAGAAAATACCTCCTAGACAATAATTTGCCACTCAAGTGCCTCCTGTTAATGGACAATGCTCCTGCTCATCCTCCAAACTTATTAGACCTCTTGTCTAGGGATTTCAGTTTTATAACAGTGAAGTTCTAGCCTCCTAACACCACTCCTCTCCTCCAGCCCATAGACCAGCAGGTCATTTCTAACTTCAAAAAACTCTACACAAAAGCAGTGTTTGAAAAGTGCTTTGAAGTGCCACAGACACTAAGTTGATCCTAAGCGAGTTCTGGAGGAATCACTTCAATATCTACAGCTCCGTAAGCCTTATAGGTAAGGCTTGGGAGGGAGTGACTTCCAAGACTTTGAACTCTGCTTGGAGACAATTGTGGCCAGATTGTGTCCAGAAGAGGGATTTTGAAGGGTTTGAGGCTGACCCTGACCCTGTCCCTGACCCAATCGACCCTCTGCCTGTTGTGGACTCTATTGTGGCATTGGGGAACACCCTGGGGCTGGAGGTGAGTGGCGAGGATGTGGAAGAGTTGGTGGAGGACCACAGGGAAGAGCTAACCACTGAAGAGCTGGAAGAGCTTCATCTGGAACAGTATCAGACCACAGCTGAGGACCTTGCTTCAGAGAAAGAGGAAGAGGGAGTGGATGAGGTGCCTTCTTCAAAGATTAAGGAGATTTGTGGCAAGTGGAATGATGTCCAAATGTTTGTGCAGAAGTACCACCCTGAGCAAGTTGAAACAAGCCATCTTTGCAACAAGTTCAGTGATAAAACCATGTCCCATTTTAGGGAAATCTTGAAGAGGTGCCAAAAACAGAGGACTGTGGACAGTTATTTTGTGAGACAGGGGTCCATTGACTCAAGCTGGTCCTAGTAGCATTAAAAGACAGAGAAGGGGAGTAACCCCAGAGAGGGCTTTGATACCTGAAGTCCTTATGGATTCCATAAATGTTAACCCTCTCAGGGTCCAGAACCCCGATCAGGGAATTGTTCTCAGGGACTAAGAATTTAAACAAATGTTTTTTTTTTTTCAGGATATATTAAGAGAATCTTTTTCCAAAGGTAATGAAACCAAAAGTAAGAAATTTGATGGAAAACTTACGGAAAAATGCTCTCAATGATATTTATGTATCGGTGACTTCGCCAACTTTGAGTCCTATTTTTGACCGTTTCCATTGTTCCAGTCAACCAAACACACATTTTGCTAGTACTCCTTCCATTCTATCGAGTGAGTATAAGAAACCACCCATTTATCTACTTCAACTACCCAATAAAGTGATTAGAAATTGGAAAATTGGTCAATTTCCCATAAAATAAAAAAATTGCAAATTTAAAAATAGGGTCCAGAATAAACAATGTAGACAGTCCTTACACTAAAACATCTCCTCTGTTTATTTATGTCCCCAGGCCTCTCCTATATTACTCTTGCTTTTCATTTTGAATTTTTATTCACACAAAAAATAGAAGATTTGCCAGTATGCATTACTATAATAATTGTAGAAATAGTATCATTGCATTCATGAATGCATATCACACTGACCAGTCGGACACATACTGGATGAATATTAGCAAAAATCAAACATTTCCTCTACTTTGAGCTCAATTTCAAGCTACTTTCAGTCTTGAAACCAATCAAAATCATCTATATTTCTGTAATATTTCGTCCATTCTATCAAATGGTATCAAGAAACAGAATACAACCATAAACATCCGACAATACACCATAAGTTCACTATTTTAAACCAAATTCTCAATCAAGTTTTTTTCCTATCATGTACAACATGGAGCAAGATTTTTATTTTTTTCATATAGTGTACACTACCACACAAACCCATTCTCTCCCATCTAGGCCCAAATTTACCATTCATGGTTATCTGAGTGAACTGAGCTCGTCCCGTAGTTCTGCGGCACAGATCCAGAGCTCAAACCCATAGCACAATGGCACAGACCTCCAAGTGGCTAAATGAACTTTTTGCATTTTTGGTATCATTACCTTTAAAGGAAAGTTTCTCTACCAATTTAGATGATACAATTTTTTTTTTTAAATTGCAACACAGAAAGGGGCTTTCAATTTAAGGGGTGTTGACAGTGAAAGGATGAATGTGCAACCCACATGGAACTGAACCTAAATGACTTGCCTAGCCCTCCACTTTCTGGGAGGTAGCCCCAGCATGACATAATTTAAGATTCTTAAGACATTTTGGGCTTCAATCTTGTTTCAAATTACAGTGGACCCCCGGATTACGATGTCATCGGATTACATAAAATTTGGATTAAGCAACATTTTTGTGTCAAAATATTGCCTCGGTTAATGACAAAGAACTCAGTTAAAGTCATTCATCCCAAGCGTGTCTGCGCAGCCTGAGCGACCCTGCAACTCTGCATACACCCAGTGTGCCATTGTTTACAAGCCAGTGAGGACAATTTCACATGTACATGTGATACATTTTGTATTATTCCATTGCTTTTAGTGCATGTAACTGCTAAATAAGCCACCATCGGCCAAAAGAAAGCTTCTAGTGGCAGCCCTGTGGTAAAGAGGCTGAGAAATACTATTGAATTCAAGAAAGAGATTATAGCAAAATACGAAAGTGGAGTGAGTGTCTCTGAGCTGACCAGGTTGTATAACAAACCCCATACAACCATCGCTACTATCTTGGCTAACAAAAAGGCAATCAAGGAAGTTGTTGTTGTGAAAGGTGCAAATTATTTTTTTTATTATCACACTGGCCGATTCCCACCAAGGCAGGGCGGCCCGAAAAAGAAAAACTTTCACCATCATTCACTCCATCACTGTCTTGCCAGAAGGGTGCTTTACACTACAGTTTTTAAACTGCAACATTAACACCCTTCCTTCAGAGTGCAGACACTGTACTTCCCATCTCCAGGACTCAAGTAGGGCCTGCCGGTTTTCCTGAACCCCTTCATAAATGTTACTTTGCTCACACTCCAACAGCACGTCAAGTATTAAAAACCATTTGTCTCCATTCACTCCTATCAAACATGCTCACGCATGCCTGCTGGAAGTCCAAGCCCCTCGCACACAAAACCTCCTTTACCCCCTCCCTCCAACCATTCCTAGGCCGACCCCTACCCCGCCTTCCTTCCACTACAGACTGATACACTCTTGAAGTCACTCTGTTTCGCTCCATTCTCTCTACATGTCCGAACCACCTCAACAACCCTTCCTCAGCCCTCTGGACAACAGTTTTGGTAATCCCGCACCTCCTCCTAACTTCCAAACTACCAATTCTCTGCATTATATTCACACCACACATTGCCCTCAGACATGACATCTCCACTGCCTCCAGCCTTCTCCTTGCTGCAACATTCATCACCCATGCTTCACACCCATATAAGAGCGTTGGTAAAACTATACTCTCATACATTCCCCTCTTTGCCTCCAAGGACAAAGTTCTTTGTCTCCACAGACTCCTAAGTGCACCACTCACCCTTTTCCCCTCATCAATTCTATGATTCACCTCATCTTTCATAGACCCATCCACTGACATGTCCACTCCCAAATATCTGAATACATTCACCTCCTCCATACTCTCTCCCTCCAATCTGATATCCAATCTTTCATCACCTAATCTTTTTGTTATCCTCATTACCTTACTCTTTCCTGTATTCATTTTTAATTTTCTTCTTTTGCACACCCTACCAAATTCATCCACCAATCTCTGCAACTTCTCCTCAGAATCTCCCAAGAGCACAGTGTCATCAGCAAAGAGCAACTGTGACAACTCCCACTTTATGTGTGATTCTTTATCTTTTAACTCCATGCCTCTTGCCAAGACCCTCGCATTTACTTCTCATCTATAAATATATTAAACATCTATAAATATATTAAACAACCACGGTGACATCACACATCCTTGTCTAAGGCCTACTTTTACTGGGAAATAATTTCCCTCTTCCCTACATACTCTAACTTGAGCCTCACTATCCTCGTAAAAACTCTTCACTGCTTTCAGTAACCTACCTCCTACACCATACACCTGCAACATCTGCCACATTGCCCCCCTATCCACCCTGTCATACGCCTTTTCCAAATCCATAAATGCCACAAAGACCTCTTTAGCCTTATCTAAATACTGTTCACTTACATGTTTCACTGTAAACACCTGGTCCACACACCCCCTACCTTTCCAAAAGCCTCCTTGTTCATCTGCTATCCTATTCTCTGTCTTACTCTTAATTCTTTCAATAATAACTCTACCATACACTTTACCAGGTATATTCAACAGACTTATCCCCCTATAATTTTTGCACTTTCTTTTGTCCCCTTGCCTTTATACAAAGGAACTATGCATGCTCTCTGCCAATCCCTAGGTACCTTACCCTCTTCCATACATTTATTAAATAATTGCACCAACCACTCCAAAACTACATCCCCACCTGCTTTTAACATTTCTATCTTTATCCCATCAATCCCGGCTGCCTTACCCCCTTTCATTTTACCTACTGCCTCACGAACTTCCCCCACACTCACAACTGGCTCTTCCTCACTCCTACAAGATGTTATTCCTCCTTGCCCTATACACGAAATCACAGCTTCCCTATCTTCATCAACATTTAACAATTCCTCAAAATATTCCCTCCATCTTCCCAATACCTCTAACTCTCCATTTAATAACTCTCCTCTTCTATTTTTAACTGACAAATCCATTTGTTCTCTAGGCTTCCTTAACTTGTTAATCTCACTCCAAAACTTTTTCTTATTTTCAAAAAAATTTGTTGATAACATCTCACCCACTCTCTCATTTGCTCTCTTTTTACATTGCTTCACCACTCTCTTAACCTCTCTCTTTTTCTCCATATACTCTTCCCTCCTTGCATCACTTCTACTTTGTAAAAACTTCTCATATGCTAACTTTTTCTCCCTTACTGGTCTCTTTACATCATCATTCCACCAATCGCTCCTCTTCCCTCCCGCACCCACTTTCCTGTAACCACAAACTTCTGCTGAACACTCTAACACTACATTTTTAAACCTACCCCATACCTCTTCGATCCCATTGCCTATGCTCTCATTAGCCCATCTATCCTCCAATAGCTGTTTATATCTTACCCTAACTGCCTCCTCTTTTAGTTTATAAACCTTCACCTCTCTCTTCCCTGATGTTTCTATTCTCCTTGTACCCCATCTACCTTTTACTCTCAGTATAGCTACAACTAGAAAGTGATCTGATATATCTGTGGCCCCTCTATAAACATGTATATCCTGAAGTCTACTCAACAGTCTTTTATCTACCAATACATAATCCAACAAACTACTGTCATTTCGCCCTACATCATATCTTGTATATTTATTTATCCTCTTTTTCTTAAAATATGTATTACCTATAACTAAACCCCTTTCTATACAAAGTTCAGTCAAAGGGCTCCCATTATCATTTACACCTGGCACCCCAAACTTACCTACCACACCCTCTCTAAAAGTTTCTCCTACTTTAGCATTCAGGTCCCCTACCACAATTATGATTACAAAACAGAGATTGCAAATACTCAAAGATGTGGAGAGACTGTTGTTGGTGTGGATAAATGAGAAACAATTATCAGGAGATAGTGTTTCGCAGTCAATTATATGTGAAAAGGCAAGACAGTTGCATAATGATCTCGTAAAGAAAATGCCTAGAACTAGTGCTGATATTGATGAATTTAAGGCCAGCAAAGGCTGGTTTGAGAGATTTAAGAATAGTAGTGGCATACACAATGTGATAAGGCATGGTGAGGCTGCCAGTTCTGACAAAAAAGCAGCTGAAAAGTATGTGCAGGAATTTAAGAGGTACATAGAGACTGAACAATTAAAACCCCAACAAGTGTTCAACTGTGACGAAACAGGCCTGTTTTGGAAGAAAATGCCAAACAGGACCTACATTACTCAGGAGGAAAAGGCACTCCCAGGACATAACCCTATGAAAGACAGGCTAACTCTCATGTTTTGTAGTAATGCTAGTGGGGATTGCAAAGTGAAGCCTTTACTCATGTATCACTCAAACTCCCAGTGTGTTCAAGAAAAACAGTGTCAAGACTAAATTGTGTGTGATGTGGAGAGCAAACAGTAAGGCCTGGGTCACGAGGGACATATTCTATGATTGGATCCGTGATGTGTTTGGCCCCACTGTGAAAAAATAACCCATGGAAAATAAATTGGAACTCAAGTGCCTCCTGGTATTAGACAATGCTCCTGTTCATCCTCCAGACTTGGAAGAACGAATGGTTCCGGAGTTCAGTTTCATAAAAGTCAAGTTTTTGCCGCCTAACACCACTCCTCTCCTCCAGATCATGGATCAGCAGGTCATTTCAAATTTCAAAAAACCAAACCATACCACGGGTGGGGTTTGAACTCATGGTCAGAGTCTCAAAACTCCAGACCGTTGCGTTAGCCACTGGGCCAGCTAGCTTCAATAAGATTCATCCAACTAGGTATATTTCTACACCATAGGAAGGTTAGCATAGGCACCACTGTGTCCACAAATGCAAGTTTTTACAGACAAATCTCCCGCTAGCATGGCAGTGACGAACTCTAGCTCAAGTCCCTCAAAGCCGTCAACATGACTCACGAAATCATAATGACATGATTGCAAACAAACCATTTGTGGACACAGTGGTGCCTATGCTAACTTTCCTATGGTGTAGAAATATATACACCTACCATCCGACTTACGACCGAGTTCGGTTCCGAGAAACCGGTCGTAAGTCGAAATGGACGCAAGTCCAACTTTACTAATGAATATCAACATAACATTTTTGTAATGACTTTATTTTATTGCCTTATTTTGGTATTTCATGTTAACTTTACTTTTTATGTTGTTAGTACTGTATTTTATACTGTAAGGTTTAGGATAAACACTGTGTACAACACAAACACTTGTTTATTTCCCAGAAATTTGGCATAAAAAACACGGTTGTAAGTCGAGTCGTCATAAGTCAAGCAGGTCATAAGTCGGATGGTAGGTGTACCTAGTGGGATGAATCTTTTTGAAACTAGCTGGCCCAGTGGCTAACGCGACAGTCTGGAGTTTAGAGACTCTCTGACCACGGGTTCAAACCCCACCTGTGGTATGGTTTGTTTGCAATCGTGTCATTACGATTTCATGAGTTAAATTTCAAAAAAACTGTACACCAAAGCAGTGTTTCGAAAGTGCTTTTAAGTGACCTCAGACACTGAATTGACCCTAAGAGAGTTCTGGAAAGATCGCTTCAGTAGTCTCAGTTGCACAAACCTTATAGGTAAGGCTTGGGAGGGAGTGACTAAAGGACTTTGAACTCTGCTTGGAGAAAATTGTGGCCAGAATGTGTATAAGAGGGGTTTTGAGGGGTTTGGGCTGGACCATGAGGAGCCTATGCCAGTTGTGGTATCTACTGTGGCACTGGGGAAGTCCATGGGATTGGAGGTTAGTGGCAAGGATGTGGAAGAGTTGGTGGAGAACTACGATGAAGAGTTAACCACTACAGAGTGGCAAGAGCTTGAGGTGCAACATCAACAGACCACAACTCAGGAATTTTGAGGAGGAAGAGAGATGGAGGAAGTTGCCTTCTTCAATGATTAAGGACATTTGTGCAAAGTGGATTGAAGTGCAAACCTTTATGGATAAACATCACCCTGACACAGCTGTTGCAGGCATTGCTGGCAACATCTATAATGACAATGTTGTGTCCCATTTTAGGGAAATCTTAAAGAGACGACAGAAACAAAGATCTCTGGACAGATTTTTGATGCGACAGGGGTCCAGTGACTCAAATTGGTCCTAGTGCCATTAAAAAACAAAGAAGGGAATTAATCTCGGAAAAGGACTTGCTACCTTAAGTATTTATGGAAGGGGATTTCCCTCCCAAACAATAATACACCTCCAGCCTCTTCCCTCCTCCCGTCTCATCACTCATCAATAAGTCTTCAATAAAGGTAAGTGTCATTTTAGTATTGTTTATTCTACACGTCTCATTGTTTTCTGTGTAGGAAAATGTATATTTCATGTGAAAAATTATTTTGTTTAACCCTTTCAGGGTCCGTCCCATAGATCTACGGCTTTACGTTCAGGGTCCAAACCGTAGATCTACGCCATGAGCTCAGCTCACTCTGATAAACTGTGAGTGGTACATTTGGGCCTAGATATGAGAGAATACATCTATGTGGTATGTGTGCACCACATAAAACAGATCCTGCAGCACACTGTGTATAATGAGAGAAAAAAAATGAAATCATGATTTTTCGATTAAAACAGCAACTTTGCAGTGTTTTTTCCTATGTTTTCTATAGTTGTATTTGCGATTTCTTGGTCTCTTTTGATAGAATGGAAGACATATTACAGAAATAGAGATGATTTTGATTGGTTTTAGCACTGGAAATGGCTTGAAACTGAGCTCAAAGTAGCAGAAATGTTAAATTTTTGCCGATATTCAAGAGTAAACAAACGACCTCACACGTCTAATACACGCCAGCTGGTGGGTCTAATATACATTCACAAATATGGTGATGATATTTATACAATTATTACAGTATTGCATAACAGTAAATCTTCTATTTTTTGGTGTGAATAAAAATTCATTATGTGAATAAAAAATCAAAATGGAATTTATTTGTAAAGCCTCAAAACATAACTAATGAACAGAGGAAATGTTAGTTTAGTGCCAGGAATGCCTACATTGTTCATTCTGGACCCTATTTTGAAATTGGAATATTTTGAACTTTGTGTTAAATTGGCCAAATTAACAATTTCCGATCACTTTATTTTGTAGTTGAAACAGTTGACTTGGCGATTTCTTGTGCTCAATCGATAGAATAGAAGTAATACTAGTGAAATAGCTAAGAATTTGGTTGATTGGAATAATGTAATTGGCCTAAAATGGGAGTCAAAGTCGGCAAAATCGCCGATTCGTAAATATCGCTGACACATCAAAATTCGCGAGAGCATAATTTCGTCAATTTTCCACCAAATTTCGTACTTTTTGTTTTATTACCTTCACAAAAAGATTCTCTACGATTTCATAAGAAAAAATAACAAATTTTTTTTTTGAAAATTCTTGGACACTGGTGCGTGACTCCAGATTTGGGCCTTGGACCCTGAAAGGGTAAATACTTTTGGGTGTCTGGAACAAATTAATTGGATTTCCATTATTTCTTATGGGGAAAATTAATTTGGATTACGACAGATTCAGTTAGAGACACGCTTTCTGCAACGAATTAATGTCGTAATCTGGGGGTCCACTGTATGAAGGCATAATTTCCTTGTTAAAGTGTTGAACGATAATGAGTTATTTTTCTTTCTTTTGGGGTTTTTCTTTCTTCGTGGATTTTTTTTTTTCTTTTTAGGTCACCCCGCCACAGTGGGAAATGGCGAACATGTTATAAAAAACAAAAATCCTTGTCAGAAATATAGCAATGTATTATCATTATTATTAAAAACCTCAAATTAAATAAACTCAAGGCTATAATACAGACTATCAGGTGAGGCGGGGCCCTCCCAGCCTACTGCCATTTTCATTACTTAACCCATTCAGCATTTGTTTTTTGCTGTCAAGTCATATAAATGACTGAACATTCATGTAGCTCATTTTATATCCCTCCTGTCCTGCGGCTAATATTTAAGATAACTATTATAATGAAGCATACATTTGATTAAAGCATAAAGAAAAAAACATTATTACCATCCGATATTAATCAACACCGATAATATATATTTTTTTAACACATCGACTGTTTCCCACCGGGACAGGGTGACCCAAAACATTCATCATCGTTCAACACTTTCATCATCATTCACACAATCACTGTCTTTGCAGAGGAGCTCAGATACAACAGATGTCACTCCAAACCCTTCCTTGAATGTGCAGGCATTGTACTTCCCACCTCCAGGACTAAAGTCCAGCTAACCAGTTTCCCTGAATCCCTTCACAAAATATTACCCTGCTCACACTCCTACAGCTCGTCAGGTCCCAAGAGCCATTCGTCTCCATCCACTCCTATCTAACACACTCACGCACGCTTCCTGGAAGTCCAAGCCCCTCACCCACAAAACCTCCTTTACCCCATCCCTCCAACCTTTCCTAGGATGACCCCTACCTGGCCTTCCTTCCACTAGATTCATATGCTCTTCATATACACTACACATATTCCACCATGGAAATAATTTCCAGTTGTAGATAAGATTGAATCGCAACATTTTCACTGTGACACACTTAAAACTGTAACGAAATACAGAACAATCGAACCCCAAAATTTATGGGCTTTATAACTCTGGAACTTTATAATTCACAAGCCTCATAATTCACTCGATTCAATAACGCAATATTTTTACAGTAGATCATTTAGTAAATAGCTTCAATTATTAGAAAGTGTTTTTGCTGTGCCCATTGTTTAATTCAGTGCACAATCCATAAACTGAAAAATAATCAAAGCATTTCATTCACAATGTACTCAATGACATTCATATGCTCAAATATCTACTCTCTAGACATTCTTTTTCAAGTTAATATTAGCCAGGTTAGAGGTCTTATGAATGACAGACTCAAGAGACCTCAAGGAATGTAACTCACAAATTTAGGAGTTCAACTGTATTAAAAAAAAGCACTGCAGAATTGCCAAGATTTTATAATCACCTGCTGTGCAGCCCAGGCTCCTTGCCACCCGTGCACCTGGTACCCAAATAGTAGGCGGCAGCGGACAGTTTTGCCATGCTGTTAAAATTTACTACTAACAGTATTATATATGAACTTTTCTTGCTTATCTACATCACTCAGAAATAGGTGAATATTTGAGAATAACAATAATAAAGAGGTGATGTTTACAAGGATGCAAAAGAAAAAGAAAAATCAATGCTTTTCATGAATATAGTACAATACAGCATTCAAAGATTAGCACATTTACAATAAATGTAGATGGTAAATGTTTTTGAGTACTGCTATTAAAAATGATTAAATAATGCATTAATAGTTGTCTGAAGCTTAAACATGTTGCAAGAATCTGAGCTTTTGAAGTTATGCAAAACTATGCAATATTTGCAAATTTACATTTGACGTTGAAGTTTGTATGTAACCCTTTGAACATTCGTACACTTAAAAGTATGTTTAAAAACAAAATGCTTTTAAAATTATACATACAGAGTTGTGCAACAGTAGTAGCAGAGGTAACAAATTACTTTTCAAAGGGATTGAGTAACACTGCCTAATTTCATCATCCTCCATCACGCATCCCTCAAATTAAGTGAGAGATGTATTCTAGTCGATGGCTAAGGATATATACTGTACACTGCTCATTAAAATATTCCTGATGTTAGTGTACAGGCAAATTACAAGAATAATGGCCTCTGTGAAGCCAGTAAGATTATTTAAAAAAAAAAACACTAAATTAGTGGAGGGATTCATTCAATGATGACTATTCAGAGTTAACAGTCCTAGAAACCCCTTCTCCTGTATATATTACTAAATTTCAAAGGAGAAACTTTCGTTTTTCCTTTTGGGCCACCCCTCCTCGGTGGGATACAGCTGGCACATTGAAAGAAAAAGAAGAACAGCCCTAGAATCTAATGTACAGCAGACCTTCGGATAACAAGCCACCTGTTAACACGTTTTTGTGCTATAACATTTTTGGCCTAGTACTCAGGTCTTGTGGTTAGACCACTAGGCTGCTAGTTTTATCACTAACTCAAAACATACTAGAATCCTGTCCTTTCCCAGAGTTGTTTACAATCCCATTATTACGATTTTCATAAGAACATAAGAAAGAAGGAACACTGCAACAGGCCTACTGACCCATGCGGAGCAGGTCCTTGTCCCTTCCCCCCCGGATCAGCCCAATGACCCACCCAGTATGGTCACCTCCACTCAAGGAAGGAGCACGGCACCAGACCCAGCAGCACAAGCTAGTCAGGTCTAACTCACACCCACCCACACCCACTTATGTATTTATCTAACCTATTTTTAAAACTACACAACGTTTTGATTCCTTTATCGTACACAATTCAGACTATATATTTTCCTGAAATCTCTACCCTGTAATATGTTATTCAATTTAATTTCCTTGAAATACAGTCTTGGACTAGCAAACTATTCTTTTTTGGCAATTAACCCTTTCAATGTTGGGACCCACAAAAATAAATGCAATTACACTGCTGGGATTTAAAAAAGAAATTTATTCTTAAATGGTAGAGAATTTTTTTTGAAGGTAATGGCACCAAAAAAAGAAAACATGAAATTTGATGGAAAACTTACAGAATTACACAGGCAGATAACTGACAGTCTGGGTACAAGTTATGCATCGGCGATTTTACCCAATTCCAATGCTCAATTCGACCAAATTCTTAGCTATTTTGCTAGTATGCCTTCCATTCTATTGACTTGAGTACAAGAAACTTCCCATTCAACTATAAAGTGCACAGAAGTCAGTAATTTGGTCAATTTCACACAATTCAACAAATTCCGACTTAAAAACAGAATCCAAAATAAACGCTGAATGCATTCCAGCATCTAAAGCAACCTATCCTCTATTCATTAATCACATTCTTAGATCTCTTCTATATTGCACTGCCTTCCATTCTGAATCTATCACACAAAAAATACTGAAGTTTTACCGTTTCTCATATAATAAAATACGTATAACTAGGAATGGTTGGCCATGGTTTAGGGTGTCCCAATAAGTGTAGCAGATCTAGTAAAAATCCATAAAACAGACCTGAAGTGTTGGGGAGGCCTTACCCTTCCTTAGAGAAACTGTCAAAAATATAATATTTCCACTAATCTGAGCCCTATTTCAAGCTAATTGTAGGCCTGAAATACCAAAATCACCCCTATTTCAGCAGTCTGTCTTCCATTCTATCAACTAATACACCAAGAATAACCAATAAAACTACAGAAACCATCCTAATAAACACCTCAAATTTGATATTTTAAACCAAACTGTGTGGGGGCAAGATTTTTTTAATACTGTGCACACTCGCCACACCATCCCATTCCCATCTCCAGGCCAAAGTTTACCATTCGCAGCGTATTTGTGGGCACTGTGTTTAAAACGCAATTCTATACAAGTGACGCTGGTGTCGATGTAGATCTACGTATGAGACAGTGAAAGGGTTAAGGTGATAACATTTATATTTCATTTTTTCCTTCTTGATGACAGACCTTGCAAATATATCTCCAATGAACATGCACTTTGCCACACAAATTCAGATAATTTATATTATGTATTAGTTCTTATTTGGTAAATACAGCCTCTCCTCACTTAGTGACATACTACTCGTTTGCTGATGCCTCAGACTTAGGACAGGCTCTCTGAGAAGTATTTTTACCTAAATAATGTATATTAAGAACTGATTCCTCTATTTCAATATACAGTACACTAATGTATAAACATTTAAAAACACACCAGAAATGTTGTAAATGGTGCAAAGGTGACATTAACACAGTATCAAAGATGATCGACACAAACCCACTACCATTACAGTATGCACCTCGCTTAGCAATGAATTCGTTTAAAGATGTGGTTTTGGAACTGGAACTCCGTCGTTAATTGAAGAGAGGCTGTACTACAATCTAGCATTATGCTGAGCCAACTTTTTTTCTTTTTATAATACAGTGGCCATCTCTCACTGAGGTAAGGTGTACTCCAACAGCAAGTCAAGTCATAAAAACCACTTTCCTCTGCTCAATCTTACGCAACGCATTCACACAAGTCCCTCGCATACAAAACCTTTACTCCCTCCCTCCAACCTTTGCCTGGATAATCCCTACACCTCCTTCATAGGATGAAGAGTTCCAATCAACAATAAATGCAGAATATAGGCTAGGGTTTTTTATGGCAATTAGTGGTGAATACAGTAAACCTTCCATATACCAGGCTAATGGGGCAGGTGGGTGCCTGATAATGGCAATTGTGGTGGATAGAAGAGATTGCTTTGAAATGATTATAACAATAATGCACAATTTTGTAACCAACGGACTTTGTCCACTGTTTCCAAATCAAATCACCCAGTAGAATTTATACTGTATTTCTGAAATGCATTATATGAAGGGTTTAATTCGACAGGTTTTCTCTTAGTAAGGAGTCAAGTCCATAAAATTGTGACCAGTAAGGACAATGAGACATGAAGACTTTAAATGTGCATGAGGATGATGTAAATGAACTGTTAAAATAGGACAACTAAGACCAAAGAAGAAATGCTGGAAGAGCAATAGTTACAAAAGTAATTACATGTTAATAGTTAAGTTACAGACTCAATGAAGAGGACCCTGACACAATTAAAAGCATTGATCTGATGAGAATTTTGGAGCAAGCAATGATTCCCTATGGTCAGCTGTATAAAATACTGAAGCACTCCAAAACAACCATCAGCTACATCCAATCAACACAAGAACCACAGCCAACCACCTCAACTTAGTAGGCCCACATCAACCCTCTCTACACATGCCAACAAGCAAAAACAAATAGAATATAGGCTAGGGTTTTTTATGGCAATTATTCTATAAATTAAATACAAAAAAAAAAAAATGTTCGGTAAACTAGGAGGTGTCCAGATTGTTACTATGTATTTTTCCCACAATCATCACTTCATATAATGCTATTTTTAGGCAGGCACCTACTATAAAGAATATAATCTGTGCATTAATAGAGGGTATGCTAGATTTCATGAGTTGTGATGTCCCCACTTTTTCTTTGCTCTTTCCCCGAGACAAGGAATAGTTCCCACATTTCTTCTTCGCAGTTCATTCTTATAAGCTCAGGTACCAATCTTGATGTTCTTCTTTGCACTCCCATGTTAAGTTTATGGCTTTACTAGGTGTGGTTTATGTACTAGCAATGTATATTCAAGAATGAGTCATACCTATGTAGTAGTACAAAGTGTTCCTAATAAGTCTATGTGTAGTTAATTTAGTGTAGTTTCACTTATTTGTTGTTGCAACATTGAGAGAATTCTATAAAACAAAAAACTGATTTCCAAAGCTAATCAATAGGGGCTACATTGCCCATTTTCAAAATTAATTTTGATTTAGGAGCATACGTGAAATGTTTCTGATAATGTGAAGAGGCATTCTCGTGATAATGTCCAGAAATCTACTAAATGAATACGAAAAATGTTACCCCTACTGGGGATACCTAATAATAACAATAATATCAAACAGAGAGAGAGGAATTATAATAAACCTATTTGACTCTTAAGTATAACATCTTCATTTAAAGCAAAAAATACTTCACTTTAATATTTGCCAAATTAATATTTTTAGAAACAAAACATAGGCAAATCCTCCTCTTACCTGGGTTTTTTCTGGGGCTCCAAAGTCATGGTCTTGATCTGGAACATTCCACATTCAGAAAGACAGGTGCCATCAACCCAATATTGAGCTTTAGAAGTAACCTGTAACATGTTAAAACTTTGGCTAAATATCTTAACCCTTACTGCAAATATATATTAAAAAGCACTATGCATGTATTATTTCTCAGTACAAACAGAGATTGTAAAAATTATAGGGGAATAAGTTTACTGAGTATACCAGGTACAGTGTATATAGGGTGACTATTGAAAGAATTAGAGGTAAGACACAGAGCAGGATTGCAGATGAACAAGTAGGCTTTAGAATAGGTACAGGATGTGTAGATCAAGTGTTTACTTTGAAGCATATATGTGAACAGTATTTGGTAATCCCGCACCTCCTCCTAACTTCCAAACTACGAATTCTCTGCATTATATTCACACCACACATTGCCCTCAGACATGACATTTCCACTGCCTCCAGCCTTCTGCTGCAGCAAGGAGAAGGCTGGAGGCAGTGGAGATGTCATGTCTGAGGGCAATGTGTGGTGTGAATATAATGCAGAGAATTCGTAGTTTGGAAGTTAGGAGGAGGTGCGGGATTACCAAAACTGTTGTCCAGAGGGCTGAGGAAGGGTTGTTCAGGTGGTTTGGACATGTAGAGAGAATGGAGCGAAACAGAATGACTTTAAGAGTGTATCAGTCTGTAGTGGAAGGAAGGCGGGGTAGGGGTCGGCCTAGGAAAGGTTGGAGGTAGGGGGTAAAGGAGGTTTTGTGTGCGAGGGGCTTGGACTTCCAGCAGGCGTGCGTGAGCGTGTTTGATAGGAGTGAATGGAGACGAATGGTTTTTAATACTTGACGTGCTGTTGGAGTGTGAGCAAAGTAACATTTATGAAGGGGTTCAGGGAAACCGGCAGGCCGGACTTGAGTCCTGGAGATGGGAAGTACAGTGCCTGCACTCTGAAGGAGGGGTGTTAATGTTGCAGTTTAAAAACTGTAGTGAAAAGCACCCTTCTGGCAAGACAGTGATGGAGTGAATGATGGTGAAAGTTTTTCTTTTTCGGGCCACCCTGCCTTGGTGGGAATCGGCCAGTGTGATAATAAAAAATAAAAAAAAAATATTTAGATAAAGGTAGGGAAGTTCTCATTGCATTTATGGATTTAGAAAAGGCATATGACAGGGTGGACATGGGAGCAATGTGGAAGATATTGCAAGTGTATGGAATAGGTAGTAAGTTACTAAATGCTGTAAAGAGTTTTTATGAGGATAGTGAAGCTCAGGTCAGGGTGTGTAAAAGAGAGGGAGATTACTTCCCAGTAAAAGTAGGTCTTAGACAGGGATGTGTAATGTCACTATGGTTGTTTAACATATTTATAGATGGGGTTGTAAAAGAAGTAAATGCTAGGGTGTTGGGGAGAGGGGTGGGATTAAATTATGAGGAATCAAATGCAAAATGGGAGTTAATACAATTACTTTTTGCTGATGATACTGTGCTTTTGGGTGATTCTAAAGAAAAGTTGCAAAAGTTAGTGAACAAGTTTGGGAGGGTGTGTAAAGGTAGAGAGTCGAAAGTGAACATAGATAAGACTAAGGTGATGAGGGATATTACATTGGAGGATATCACATTGGAGGGAGTATGGAAGAAGTGAATGTTTTCAGATATTTGGGAGATGATTTGTCAGTGAATGGGTTTATGAAGAATGATGATAACTATACAATTGATGAAGAAAAAAAGGCGAGTGGTGTGAAGACAAAAAAAGCATTACCCATGGAGGCAAAGAAGGGAATCTATGAGAGTATAGTGGTACCAACACTCTTACAAGGGTGTGAAGCATGGGTTGTAAAAGCTGCAGTGAGGCGGCAGCTGGAGACAGAGGAGATGTTGAGCCTAAGAGCAATGTGTGGTGTAAATATTATGCAGAGAATTCATAGTGTGGAAATTAGGAGGAGGTGTGGAATTACAAAAATTATTAGTCAGAATGCTGAAGAGGGACTGTTGAGGTGGTTTGGTTATTTAGAGAGAATGGAACAAAGAATGACTTGGAGAGCATATAAATCTGCAGGGGAAGGAAGGCGCAAGACTGGTCATCCTCAAAAAGGCTGGAGGGAGGGGGGTTAAGGAGGTTTTGTGGGTGAGGGGCTTGGACTTCCAGTAAGCGTGCGTAAGCATGTTAGGAATGAATGGAGACAAATGGTTTTTGGGACCTGACGAGCTGTTGGAGTCTGAGCAGGGTAATATTTTGTGAAGGGATTCAGGAAAACAACTTAGCCGGACTTGAGTCTTGGAAATGGGAAGTACAATGCCTGCACTTTAAAGGAAGGGTTTGGGATACTGGGAGTTTGGATGGATGTCTAAGCTGTCATATGTAAGCGCCTCTGCAAAAGACAGTGATTACGTATGAGTGATGGTGAAAGGGTTGAATGATGAAAGTTTTTTTCTTTCTTTTTGGGTCACCCTGCCTCGGCAAGAAATAGCCAACGTGTTAAAAAAAACAAGGAAACTGGTTAGCCGGACTTGAGACCTGGAGGCGGAAAGTACAGTGGATGTAGTCTGGAGGAGGGGTAAGGTTATTGTGGTTTGGAGGGTTATCTGAACTATCATGTCAGTGTTCTTTTAGCAAGACAGCAATTGAATAAGTGATGGTGAAATTTTTTTTTTTTGGTCAAACAGCTGGTATTTAACCCTTAAATGGTCCAAACAGATCGACATTCAAATTCGTAGTGCTACAAAAATAGATCTACTTTTTTTTTACATATTTTCAAATATAACAAAAAAAATGTAGATAAAAGATTTTTTTAAACGTTTTCAAATTTAAAACAAAAAAGAAAATCTACATTTTTTTACATACTTTCAGATGTTGAAAAAACGTATATATACGTTTGGACCGTTTAAGGGTTAAAAAAAAAAAATTGAAAAGTGAACACATATTCTTTCCCTCTTCCACTGCACTGATTCCAAAGAAGAATTCTCCATATTTAAGCAGATATATGCACATTATCACTAGTATTAAGTTTTAACCATTTCGGTGTCGGTCCCATTATATCACAGCTTTGAACCCAGTGTCGGTCCCGTAGTATGACACATGTGCTCAGCTCACTCAAATCAGCTGAGTGGTAAATTTAGGCCTAGATATGAGAGAATTGGTCTGTGGTAAGTGTGCATTATATAAAAAAAAATCTGCAGCATGCAGTGAATAATAAGAAAAAAATTGCAATATTTTCGCTTTATAACACCCACTTTACGGTGTATTTTCATATGATTTTTATGGTTGTATTCTTGGTCTCATTTGATAGAATAGAAGATATATTACAAAAATAGAGATGATTTTGATTAGTTTCAGGAATGAAAGTATGTAGCTTGAAATTGAGCTCGAAGTAGAGGAAATGTTCGATTTTTGCCGCTATTCCAGAGTACACAATACGTGTCCAACTGGAAAGTTTAATATGCATTTAGGAATGCACTAACATTATTTATACAATTATTACAATAATGCAATAGTCTGCGTAACAGTAAATCCTCTATTTTTCTGTGTGAATAAAATTTCAAAATGAAAAGCAAGTGTAATACAAGAGGGGCCTGGAGACGTGACTAATGAATAGAGGAAATATTTATTTAGTGCCAGGAACATCTACACTGTTAATTCTGGACCCTATTTTCTAACTGGCAGTTGTTGAATTTTATATGAAATTAGCCAAATTACCAATTTCTGATCACTACATTGGATAACTGAAATATGTAAATGGTCGGTTTCTTGTACTCAGTCGATATAATAAAGAAATACTAGTGAAATAGCTATAAGTTTGGTGGACTGGAACAATGAAATTAGCCAAATATAGAGCTCAGAGTGAGCGAAATTGCTGATGTGTAAATATTGCCGAGACCTCTAACTTTGCGAGGGGGTAATTCGATAAGTTGTTCATTAAATTTCATACTTTTGGTTGCATTACCTTTGGAAAAGGAGTATCATTTCATAATTTTTTTTTTTTTTTAAAATTCTTCAACCCTGACAGCAAATTTGCGAGCAGGGGTCGCAACACTGAAAGGGTTAATCATCACAATTATACACATTTTTTTTTTTCAACAAACCGGCCCTATCCCACCAAGGCAGGGTGGCCCAAAAAGAAAAACGAAAGTTTCTTTTTAAATTTAGTAATATATACAGGAGAAGGGGTTACTAGCCCCTTGCTCCCGGCATTTTAGTTGCCTCTTACAACACGCATGGCTTACAGAGGAAGAATTCTATTCCACTTCCCCATGGAGGTAAGAGGAAATAAACAAGAACATGAACTAGAAAGAAAATGGAAGAAAACCCAGAGGGGTGTGTATATATATGTTTGTACATGTATGTGTAGTGTGACCTAAGTGTAAGTAGAAGTAGCAAGATGTACCTGAAATCTTGCTTATGTCTGAGACAGAAAAAAAAAAGACACCAGCAATCCTACCTACCATCGTGTAAAACAATTACAGGCTTCTATTTTACACTCACTTGGCAGGACAGTAGTACCTCCCTAGGCGGTTGCTGTCTACCAACCTACTACCTGGGAATTATACAAATCTTATCACTAAAATTTTGATAATAGCACATTACCTTTGTCATCATATCAACAGGGCTTGAAGCTCGCACTGGACTTGGTGTAGCTGTGGTAGTAACAATTGCAGTTTGCACAACACGGGTAGTACGTGCTGGTGGGGTGTGGGGAAGCAGATGGGGTGGTAATGCATCCTGAGGTCGGCATATTAGACACAAGTACCCTTTTTCTGCACATCTGTAAAATAATCATCAATAACGTCATTATAACCTTCTCCTGTACACATTACTAAATTTAAAAAGAAAAACTTTCGTTTTTCTTTTTAGGTCACCCTGTCTCAGTGGGATATGATCAGTTTGTTGGAAAAAAAAAAATTATTACATGTCTTCCTCAACATTCGCAAGGGGTTAGGGGATCAAGAACCTCACGAATGTTGAAAAATCGCAAAAGTTTGGTGCCCCATTATACTGTAGGGAAATATAATACAATACTGCTTCCTTAACCTATTGAACCATGAACAATCATAAAACCCATTAAAGATTAAAATATTGTACTAGTGCCAGCCCTTTGGTAAAGAAGGTGAGAAAAACTATAGAATTCAAGAAAGAACTCGTAGCAGAGTACCAAAGTGGAGGAGGAAGAGAGAGGGGAGAATGTGCCTTCTTCAGTGATTCTGCGATATGTACGATACTAAAGCAACACAAGTCGATTAAGGCTACAGCACCAACCAGAAATAAAGTGTAGCATTAACAGTGTAGCAAGTAAGTTTAGCAATTAATCGATAGAAAAAGGACAGCACGAACCTAACTCCTCCAATGTTGTTGGAGTTATACAGGGCGACTGACAACACTGACATCTCTAGTCTCTACTGCCTTTGATGCCCCCTCCACCACCACCATGTATGGCTTATGTCTCAGTGGTCCTTATACCCCAACAACACAGCAACACTCGTGACATACTTAATGACGTATTTTATTCATTCTAGAGTATGTGTCATTTTTCTATGTTATTAATACTGTTTATTATGTCATATTAGATGAATTGTGATAGATAAATAAGCTGCAGAGTTGATATTAGTGTCATATTGAAGGTCTATCTTGTCCTATCTCCAAACAAACTCTGCTACCTCCACAATTCCTAAGACATATAATGACATATCTTAAATATGATTGGGCGGCTGGGAATTCGCAAATGTTCGAAGCCCGCAAAAGTGGAAAATGCAAATGCTGAGGGAGACCTGTCTAAGACAAGTATCCTTTTTTGGCACATCTGTAAAATAATCATCAATAATGTCACTTTTTTTTCAATGCACCAGCCACATCCCACTGAGGCATGGTGACCTAAAAAGAAGAACAGGTTTTTTCCTTTCACATTTAGTAATTTATACAGTACAGCTTCTCGTAACTTAGCAACATACTCATTTACCAACGCCTCGGACTTACGACTGGCTCTCTGATCAGTATGCATACCTAAATAGTGTACATTAGAGCTGAGTTCCTCTATTCTGTTTATACTGTTTAAATATTTAAAAATATACCAGAAATGTTATAAATGGTGCAAAGGTGACATTAAAACAATATCAAAGATAGTCGACACAAACCCATTACCATTACAGCATGCTCCTTGCTTAGCGATGAATTCATTTACCAATGTGGTGTTAGGAATGGAACTCTGTCATTGAGGAGAGGCTGTACTTAATAATGTCAAAGTATTTAATAATGGTCAAAACTTCTGCACATTGTGAATTCCATCACAGACTGATTGCTACTATTGATTCACATCACCACTGTTGTGATATAAGAATTGTCGATATTTTCCATTTTTAACACATTGACCATCTCCCACTAAAGTAGGGTGACCGAAAAGAAGAAAAAATACTTTCATCACCACTCACTCTCACTCTCAGTGGCTGTCACACACAACTACATCCCTGAGTCCAGGGTCCCTCACATAGTTCATTGTCATGAACTCAGCTCACTTACGTAAGCTGTGAATGGTCATTTTTGGCCTAGATATGAGAGAAAGGGTCTGCACATTGAGTGTACACAGCACAAAAAAAATCCTGCCCACATGATGCATGATGGGAAAAGAAAACTCTTCCCATGTGTTTAGTTTAAAATAGCAATTTTGGGGTGTAGTCCAGAATAAATTTTAGGGTTTTATTGGCTGTTTCCTAGGATCATTTGATAGAATGGAAGACATGCTACAGAAATAGAGATGAGTTTGGCTGGTTCAGGACAGAAAGTAGCTGGAAACTGGGCTCCAAATTAGTGGAAATATTCAATTTTTGCAAATTCCTGAGGACATGTAAGGCCCTCCTACACCCCCAGACTATTCTATAGACTTAATAGGTCTGATTCAATTATTGGGAGAAACCACGGCCAATCATTTTTGGTTATATTTCATTATTCGGGGAATAAGAAAATCTTCTATTTTCGTGGGATTATGAATTGAAAATGGAAGGCAGATATAATATAGGAGAAGCCTGGGGATGTGATTAATAAATAGAGGGAATGTTGTTTTAGTGCCAGGAAATGGTAAGTACAATGCCTGCACTTTAACCCGGTCAGGGTTTCCGACGTACTAGTACGACTTACGTGCCAAGGTTATCGACGTACTAATACACTTAACTTCTAGCTCCTTCAAATCAAGAAGGAAAAGGCTGGTAAGCCTAGATGTGAGAGAAAGGGTCTGCATAGTCGGTGTGTGCGGTAGGAAAAAAATCGAGGACCCAGTGGTGCATTGTGGGAATGCCATTTAAGTACTCCTTTATAACCATGCCTCGCGGTAAGAAACTCCTCACTCCTCGGCGAATTGGGACACTTTTGTTCCCCAGTGACAGGTCTAATACAGATGGAAGTGCCTGTGAAGATGAATTTCAAGGTTTTGATGAGGTTGTGACCGAAACTAATGACCATAATACTGGTAATAGAGAGGAAAATCCAGATGGCCCTCAACCTCCTGCATCTGGTGCTGGGCCGCCTTGTTCACAATCAGTTGTACCAGAATGAAAGAGGAAACTCATATTTTCCCATATCCAGGACTCAGATGTGAGCAATGGTGATGATAGTGATAGTGAATATGAACTACAAGCTCTTGAAAACAGTTCCAGTAACGATAGTGAAGTAGAATATTCTCCAGTGAAACGTCAGTATATACGACGGAATATGCGCTTTGGTAGTGTGCCATATGCTATTCCAAGGGGAAGGAGGACATCTTGGAGTACATCCTGTGACTGTACAACAGGAACAGATAGTGAAAATGAAGATTATAGTGTTGCAATTGGGATGGAAAATGTGCATGCATTTGTTGGTGGTAGTGGTGGTGCCAGCCGTGAGGCACCAGCAGTGGGCCATGCTGCTACCCATGCCACTGCCTCAGCAGAACTATAACAAAGGCCACCATCCCCCACCCACCCACCACACCAACCACCACAACCACAACACCTCCATAACCACAACCTCCACAACCATAACCATCTTTCAATATCCAGTACCCACCAGCAGACCGCACCTAGGATTGGCAGGAAGCTGCCAATTTTGTTCCCAATCCTCATCACTTTGATGAAACTCAAAGTGGAATACGGCCATCTTGTACACTTGGGAACAATGCCACTACACTAGAATGTTTCGAGTAATTCTTTGATGAACCCCTGACGGAAATTATTGTCGGGGAAAGCAACAGATACACCTACCATCCGACTTATGACCGAGCTTGGTTCAGACCAACTGGTCGTAAGTCAAAATGGATGTAAGTCGAACCTTACTACTGAATATCAACATCACATTTTTGTAATGACTTGATTTTATTGTTTTATTCTGGCATTTCATTTTTTACATTACTTTTTATGCTGTTAGTACTGTGTTTCGTACTGTAAGGCTTAGGATAAACACTGTGTACATCACAAACAGTTGTTTATTTCCCAGAAATTTGGCATACAAAACACGGTCGTAAGTCGAGTGGTTGTATGTCGAGCAGGTCGTAAGTCGGATGGTAGGTGCATCAAGTACACCATGGCAAGCACAATACTTTCACCAAAATCACGCCTACACCAGTGGAAGGAGACAACTGTGGCTGAGATGTAGCTTTTCTTTGCCACAATAATGCTTATGCCACATGTGTATAAGCACAGTGTGAAATCATACTGGTCAACAGATCGCCTGATTGCAACCCCAGGTTTCACTGATATAATGCGAGTGAATCGATTTGTGCTACTATTACGTATGCTTCACTTCTCAGACAAAACCAGGCCTGACAGAAATGACAGATTATATAAGATTAGGAATGCGTTTGTGTATCTGAAACAGAAATTCATTATATATTTTTATCCCTTCGGGAAGCTTGTTATAGATGAGCCTTTGATTCTGTTCAAAAGAAGACTCATTCAAGCAGTACATACCAAGTAAGAGGAAATGCTTTGGTATAAAGTTATTTGTGCTTTGTGACTGTTACAGTGGTCTTGTATTGGATATTATAGTGTATACTGGAAGTTATACATTGCAAAATACCAGGAAATTATTGGGCACCTCTGGTGATGTGGTTAGAACAATGATGGAACCATATCTTGGTAAGGGGCATATATTATATACTGATAGCTGGTACACAAGCCCCTCACTCAGTGATTTTTTTGCGAGTGAACATGACAGATGTGTGTGGCACAGTGCATGGATATCGTTTGAAGCTGGCACTCATAGAGGTGAGGTGCAGGCGTTTGCTGCCAATGACATCAAGTCATTTCAGTGGCATGACAAATGAGATGTCACACTGCTGTCATCAGTTCACCCTAACGAAATGACAAACACTGGCAGGCAGAATAGAAAGACCAATGAACCCATTCTAAAACCTGCAGCTGTGATGCACTACTCCCTCAATATACACTCAGTGTATATTGAGGGAGCACAGTATCATCAGCAAAAAGTAATTGTGTCAATTCCCATTTTGTATTTGATTCCCCATAATTTAATCCCACCCCTCTCCTGAACACCCTAGCATTTCCTTCTTTTACAACCCCATCTATAGATATATTACACAACCATGGTGACATTACACATCCCTGTCTAAGACCTACTTTTACTGGGAAGTAGGTGATGAAAGATTGGATATCAGATTGGAGAGAGAGAGTATGGAGGAGGTGAATGTATTCAGATATCTGGGAGTGGACGTGTCAGCGGATGGGTCTATGAAGGATGAGGTGAATCATAGAATTGATGAGGGGAAAAGGGTGAGTGGTGCACTTAGGAGTCTGTGGAGACAAAGAACTTTGTCCTTGGAGGCAAAGAGGGGAATGTATGAGAGTATAGTTTTACCAACGCTCTTATATGGGTGTGAAGCATGGGTGATGAATGTTGCAGCGAGGAGAAGGCTGGAGGCAGTGGAGATGTCATGTCTGAGGGCAATGTGTGGTGTGAATATAATGCAGAGAATTCGTAGTTTGGAAGTTAGGAGGAGGTGCGGAATTACCAAAACTGTTGTCCAGAGGGCTGAGGAAGGGTTGTTGAGGTGGTTCGGACATGTAGAGAGAATGGAGCGAAACAGAATGACTTCAAGAGTGTATCAGTCTGTAGTGGAAGGAAGGTGGGGTAGGGGTCGGCCTAGGAAAGGTTGGAGGGAGGGGGTAAAGGAGGTTTTGTGTGCGAGGGGCTTGGACTTCCAGCAGGCGTGCGTGAGCGTGTTTGATAGGAGTGAATGGAGACGAATGGTTTTTAATACTTGACGTGCTGTTGGAGTGTGAGCAAAGTAACATTTATGAAGGGGTTCAGGGAAACCGGCAGGCCGGACTTGAGTCCTGGAGATGGGAAGTACAGTGCCTGCACTCTGAAGGAGGGGTGTTAATGTTGCAGTTTAAAAACTGTAGTGTAAAGCACCCTTCTGGCAAGACAGTGATGGAGTGAATGACGGTGAAAGTTTTTCTTTTTCGGGCCACCCTGCCTTGGTGGGAATCGGCCAGTGTGATAATAAAAAAAAAAAAAATAAATTTGCATTTTTTTAATTTTGTGTAAAATTAGCCAAATTACCAACTTCTGTGCACTTCACATGGTAATTGTAATAGCTGAATGGCAAGTTTCATGTGCTCAGTTGATAGAACGGAAGGGATGTTAGTGAAATAGCTAAGAATTTGGGCAAATGAGGCACTGGCACTGACTTAAAATAGGACTCAAGGTGGGAAAATCGCAGATGCATTGTTAAGATCGCCTGTCCACGATTATATTGCATGTACCATAATATATAAACCAAACCTACTTTCTCAAATTGGAAAATTTTTTACAAATGTTTAATGATTTACTATTACTTCTATGACACTTTAAAGCTGAGAGATAATAATGACCTATGCTTCTGGGAGACTGTACATATCATATTGATTTGAATGACAGAAAAACAAAAATATCATGCAGATATAAAATTACTAGGAGGAGAATGTCATTAAAGTTAATGTCTACCTTTCAGCATCATCTTCTGTGTGGATCATGTCATCAGAAGCATGCAACCAGCGCTCACAATTAGAACACTGAATGATGAGTTCACCATCAGAATATGGTTCATCACATACTGGACACTGGGTCATAGACATACATGGACCACACATGCTATAATTTTGCTGCCAAGTGGCATTAGGGCCAGGGTCAGTAGCTCCACAATGAAGACACATTGCACACCTGTGGAAAGGAAATTTTACTACAAACTGACAGAAGTCAAATTACATGTTTGTAACTACAGCAACTAAGTTAAGATCGTGGCATTCCCATCTTCAATATTTAATCAAAAAGGTAATTGATTTAAAATTTCCAGTCTTTAGTACTCTGTTGGTAAATTCCTAAGTTACAGCTACAGTCTTATCTGCTTATCAATTCTTTCATATTCTTTCAGAATCATGGGAATATGTGATGTAAAATAATATTGCTTAAAATATTTCTTTACCAAAAATAAAAAAGTCAAGTAAAATGAATTTCAGGAGGATGTCGTCATTAACAACACTCGAAAAAGTTTAAAGATATTGTAATAGTAATCAATTATAAACATAAGACAACTTTAGTTCTATTTCTGTAACCACAAGAAGTTAATTACAATTAATTTAGAAGCCAAGGATATGAGGAAAGACTTTCATTATTCAATCTCTAAGTCCTAAACAAATGAAAGCAGAATGGCAAAGAGCAGACATAATCACAATATAGCATACAGGATACTTAAGAAATACTGGACACACATATATGCAAATACAGACCGCATGAAAGGGATGGGACCAGACCAGGATACGAGCTAAAAGGCTGATAAAAGAACTTGCTATACAAACATTACAGAAAAGAACAAGGAAATTCGCTTCATGGAAAAACTGACAACTCCACACAAACTTAAATTTAAATATGGTTAACCAAAGAGTGAGGGATGCAACCCATCCAATGATCAATGAAACTGTAGCTCCTACCCTGGAAACACTGCTAACTGAACAAAACTGTGACTAACAGAAAATGAAAACAATGTACCATTATTAACCCTTTGACTGTCACAACCCCAAATCCTGATATGTCTCCTGGTGTTGCACTATACTGTATTTGAAAAAAAAAAAAAAAAACTTATGAAATGATAATCTTCTCCCGATGGTAATGACACCAAAAGTACGAAATTTGATGGAAAACTTATAGAATTATGCTCTTGTGAAGTTAGCGACCTCGGCGATATTTATGAATCAGCGATTTTGCCCACTTCGAGCCATATTTTTGGATAATTCCACTGTTCCAGTTGACCAAACTCATAGCTATTTCTTTAGATCTCCATTTGTTCAATCGACTGAGTACAAGAAACTGCCCATTTACCGATTTCAACTACCCAATAAAGTGGTCAGAATTTGGCAATTTGACCAATTTCATGCAAATTAAAAAAATATGCCAATTTCAAAATAGGGTCCAGAATGAACAATGTAGACATTCCTAAAACAACATTTTCTTTGTTCATCAGTCATGTCTCCAGGCCCCTCTGATATTACTCTTCCTTTCCATTTTGAATTTTTATTCAAACATTTGTTTACTCTTGAACATCGGCAAAAATCAAACATTTCCCCTACTTTAAGCTCAATTTCAAGATCCTTTTCATAGTAAAACCCATCAAAATCACCTCCATTTCTATAATATGTTCTCCATTCTATCAAATGTGACAAAGAAAACGAGAATGTAACCATAAAAACTATACAAAAATATACCTCAAATTTGGCGCTTTAATCCAAAAACACGGTTGGAGTTTTTTTTTTTTCTCATTATGCACTGCCTGCTGCAGGATTTTTTTTATACTGCACACACTGACCACACAGACCCATTCTGGAGGGGTATGTTGTGTATCTTTGTACGTATATGCTTCTAAACTGTTGTATTCTAAGCACCTCTATAAAAACGAGTGATTATGTGTGATTGAGGTGAAAGTGTTGAATGATGATGAAAGTATTTTCTTTTTGGGGATCTTCTTTCTTTTTGGGTCACCCTGCCTCGATGGGAGACGGTCGCCTTGCCCAAAAAAAAAAAAAAAAAAAAAAAATTTAATGCATCTCAGAGTGATTATTATTGTATGTTATTATTATTATTTTTTTTAACAAGTTGACCATCTCCCACCGAGGCAGGGTGACCCAAAAAGAAAGAAAATCCCAAAATGAAAATACTTTCATCATCATTCAACACTTTCACTTCACTCACAAATAAACACTGTTTTTGCAGAGGTGCTCAGAACACAACCGTTTAGAAGCATATACTTATAAAGATATACAACATATCCCTCCAAACTGCCAATATCCCAAACCCCTCCTTTAAAGTGCGGGCATTATACTTCCCATTTCCAGGATTCAAGTCCGGCTATGTAAAAATAACCAGTTTCCCTGAATCCCTTCACTAAATATTACCCTGCTCACACTCCAACAGATCGTCAGGTCCCAAATAACATTCATCTCCATTCACTCCTAACACGCACATGCATGCTTGCTGGAAGTCCAAGTCCCTTGCCCACAAAACTTCCTTTACCCCCTTCCACCAACCTTTTTGAGGAGGACCACTACACCGCCTTCCTTTCCCTACAAATTTATATGCTCTTCAGGTCATTCTACTTTGATCCCTTCTCTCTAAATAACCAAACCACCTCAACAACCCCTCTTCAGCCCTCTCACTAATACTTTTATTAACTCCACACCTTCTCCTAATTTCCACACAATGAATTCTCTGCATAATATTTACACCACACATTGCCCTTAGACAGGACATCTCCACCACCTCTAACCGCCTCCTCGCTGCAGCATTTACAACCCAAGCTTCACACCCATGTAAGTGTGTTGGTACCTCTATACTTTCATACATTCCCTTCTTTGCCTCCATAGAAAATGTTTTTTGTCTCCACATGTACCTCAATGCACAACTCACCTTTTTTCCTTCATCAATTCTATGGTTAACCTCATCCTTTATACATCCATCTGCTGACATGTCAACCCCCAAATATGCATCTGAAAACATTCACTTCTTCCATACTCCTCCTCCTCCAATTTGATATCCAATTTTTCTTTATCTAACTCATTTGACACCCTTATCACCTTCCTCTTTTCTATGTTCATTTTCAACTTTCTACCTTTACACACTCCCAAACCCATCCACTAACCTTTGCAACTTTTCTTTAGAATCTCCCATAAGCACAGTATCATCAGCAAAAAGTAACTGTGTCAATTCCCATTTTGTATTTGATTCCCTATAATTTAATCCCACCCCTCTCCCGAACACCCTAGCATTTATAAACTTCTTTTACAACCCCATCTACAAAAATATTAAACAACCATGGTGACATTACACATTCTAAGACCTACTTTTACCAGGAAGTAGTCTCCCTCTCTTCTACACACCCTAACCTGAGCCTCACTATCCTCATAAAAACTCTTTACAGCATTTAGTAACTTACCACCTATTTCATATACTTGCAACATCTGCCACATTGCTCCCCTATCCACTATCATATGCCTTTCCTAAATCCATTAATGCAATGAAAACTTCCCTATCTTTATCTAAATACTGTTCCCATATATGTTTTAATGTAAACACTTGATCTACACATCCCCTACCCACTCTGAAACCTCCTCATCTGCAATCCTACATTCTGTCTTGCCTCTAATTCTTTCAATAACTCTACCATACACTTTTCCTGGTATACTCAGTAAACTTATTCCTCTATAATTTTTACAATCTCTTTTGTCCCCCCTCCCTTTATACAAAGGAATTATACATGCTCTCTGCCAATCCCTAGGTACGTTCCCCTCTTTCATACATTTATTAAACAAAAATACCAACCACTCCAACACTATATTCCCCCCTGCTTTTAACATTTCTGTCATGATCCCGTCAGTTCCACCTGCTTTACCCCCTTTCATTCTACGTAACGTCTCACACACCTAACACACTTACATCCTGCTCTTCTTCACTCCTAAAGATGGTATACCTCCTTGGCCAGTGCATGAAATTACTGCCTCCCTTTCCTCATCAACATTTAAAAAGTTCCTCAAAATATTCCCACTATATACCCAACAGCTCCATCTCCCGATCTACTAACTCCCCTACTCCGTTTTTAACTGACAAGTACATTAATTCCCTAGGCTTTCTTAACTTGTTTATCTCACTCCAAAATTTTTTCTTATTTTCATCAAAATTTCTTGACAGTGCCTCTTCCACTATCATCTGCTCTCCTTTTACACTCTCTCACCACTCTCTTCACCTTTCTTTTACTCTCCATATACTGTACTCTTCTTATAATACTTCTGCTTTGTAAAAACCTCTCATAAGCTACCTTTTTCTCTTTTATCACACCCTTTACTTCATCATTCCACCAATCACTCTTCTTTCCTCTTGCACCCACCCTCCTATAACCACGAGCTTCTGCCCCACATTCTAATACTGCATTTTTAAAACTATTCCAACCCTCTTCAACCCCCCCTCCCCCCCCCACTACTCATACTTACACCAGCCCAACTTTCTGTCAATAGTTGCTTATATCTCACCCGAACTTCTTCCTCCCTTAGTTTATACACTTTCACCTCTCTCTTACTTGTTGTTGCCATTTTCCTTTTGTCCCATCTACCTCTTACTCTAACTGTAGCTACAATTAAATAATGATCTGATATATCAGTTGCCCCTCTATAAACATGTACATCCTGAAGCCTACCCATTAACCTTTTATCCACCAATATATAATCTAACAAACTACAGTACTTTCATTACGTGCTTTATCATACCTTGTATATTTATTAATCCTCTTTTTCATAAAGTATGTATTACTTATTACCAAACCTCTTTCTACACAGCTCAATTAAAGGCTCCCCATTTTCATTTACCCCTGGCACCCCAAATTTGCCTACTACTCCCTCCACAACATTTTTACCCACTTCAGCATTGAAATCCCCAACCACAAGTACTCTCACACTTGGATAAAAAACTACCCACACACTCAATCAACAATTCCCAAAACCTCTCTATCTCCTCTACACTTCTCTCTTCTCCAGGTGCATATACACTTACTATAACCCACTTTTCACATCCAACATTCAATTAATACATTTATACTCCCTCTATTCCTGCCATAGGTTATCCTTCAACATTGTTACTCCTTCTTTAGCTCTATTTGAAACCCCTGACCTAATCCCATTTACTTCTCTCACCACTGAAACTCTCCCACCCCCTTCAGCTTTGTTTCACTTCAAGCTAGGACATCCAGCTTCTTCTCATGCATAGCATCCACAATCATCTCTTTCTTACCATTCGCACAACATCCACGCACATTCAGACATCCCACTTTGACAATTTTCTTCTTCTTTCTAGTAATCTTTACAGGAAAATGGGTTACTAGGCCATTGTTCCCGGCATTTTAGTTGACTTTTACAACACGCATGGCTTATGGAGGAAAGATTCTTATTCCACTTCCCCATGGATATAAAAGGAAAAGTAATAAAAACAAGAATTATTAAGATAAAATCAAAGAAAACTCAGATGAGTGTGTATCAATAAATGTGTACATGTACGTGTAGTGTGACCTAAGTGTAAGTAGAAGTAGCAAGACGTACCTGTAATCTTACATATTTATGAGACTGACAAGAGACACCAAGAATCCTACCATCATGTAAAACAATTACAGGCTCTCGTTTTACACTCACTTGGCAGGACGGTAGTACCTCCCTGGGTGGTTGTCTACCAACCTACTACCTACACAGATTAAAAGAAACCCTTCCCAGGTCAGAACCCAGGTTCTTCTGTCGTGATCCAAAGGCACTACGATAATTCATTCAGACATCATAATTAGAACGACCTCTAAAGTGCAAACATCCCTATCCCATCTCAGAGTGCATGCACTGTGCTTCCCACCTTTTGGACTCAAGTTCAGGCAAAATTGCTGATGTGTAAACTGCAGCCAGATTGCTAACTTTGTGCCAAGATAATGTAGTTAATTCAGAATAAGTAGAAACAAGTGTTTTTCACAGCTTGACATGCTGTTTAACCCTTTGAGGGTCCATACCATAGTTCTACGACTTTGAAGCCAGAGTGCCGTAGCTCTTCGCCAAGAGATCAGCTCACTCACAAGCTGTAAGTGGTAAATTTGGACCTAGATATGAGAATGTATCTATGTGGAAAATGTGCACCATATAAAAAAAAAAATCCTGCAGCATGCAGTGTATTACGGACCAAGGTAAGAAAGGCCCATTATCCTGTGTTGTAAAGGGACTTGGAGCGAAATACACACAGTAGCAATCTTTCAATTGTATTTTCCTTCACCAAATATGTATAGATTTTTACAGCTATGTACACTACATACAAGAGTTTGAAATACGTATAAGTGAACAACACGATAAGTCAAGGCAACACAAGAACCAGTGCGAGACAACCATGTTCAATCAGCAGAAGTCTGAGAGTGACAAGACCTGAGTGTGAGTGACACCACATCACATCAGCAATTGTCCGACCCAGTTACATGATTGGCTGAACCAAGGTACTGATTTAACGATGGGGTGCCCTTAATCATTAAACCCTTAGCACCTGGTTTGCTGGTTGGGAGGCAGCCTATATAAGTGTACATATGCCGAATAGAGGTGACGTACTCTTTGCATGCCACACAGTGAATAATGAGGAAAAATGTGACTGTGGTTTTTGGTTTAAAACAGCTATTCTGCAGTGTTTTTGTATAGTTTCAATGGTTGTATTCATGGTTTCTTGGTCTCATTTGATAGAATGAAAGATACATTACAGAAATAGAGAAGATTTTAATTAGTTTTAGGACTGAAAAAGCTTGAAATTGAGCTCAAATTAGCGGAAACATTCAATTTTTGCCGATGTTCCTGAGTAAACAAATCACGTCACGTGTCCAATACTCATGAACTGGTGGGTCTAATGTGCATTCATGAATGTGCTGATATTATTTATATAATTATCACAATATTGTGTAACAGTAAATCTTTTAATTTTTGGTGTGAATAAAAATTGTGTGTGTGAATAAAAAAACAAAATGGAATTCATTTGTAAAGCCTGGAAACATAACTAATAAACAGATGAAATGTTATTTTAGTGCCAGGAATGCCTGCATTGTTTATTCTGGACCCTATTTTGAAATTGGAATGGTCTGAAATGTACAGTAGACCGTCATTTAACATGGAAGTTACATGCCTGAAAAACGCTGTGTTAGACCAAACCGAGTTAGACAAACTGAAGAACTTATGGGAAAAATAGGATTACGTTCCTGGGAGCCCCCAAAAAGCCAAACTTTTTTTTTTTAGACCAACAGATCTTACAAAATAAAAGTGAATATGTAATTGTAGTGCATTGTCGTGATATATTACTGCTTAAGACTACAAATGGAATAGAAATAATAGTATTTCTTACCTTAAATTGTGGGGAATGGTGTTTGTGGATGATTGTGAATAGAGTGGATATCGATGGTGTGGCCCTACTGGGCTGAGGTGGATGGTTGTTGGTTGTCGGCAGAAGTGGATGGTAGAGGTTCTGGTACTGAAGTCGATGGTTGTATTGGAGTGTGCATAAATTCTGTAATGGATCTCTGGGCTCTCTTACCCTGCAGTACATTATACAGCTGATGGTAAGGCATCATCAGCTGGTCTAGACCCTATTTCAAAGCACTGCTTCTAGATTTGTCAGGGTCCTCTTCAGAGAAAAAGTCTGCTAGTCTAGAAGCAGCATGGAACTGCTCACGTAACTGCTGTAGTGTTAATTGTTTTTCTTCAGTTTCTTCTTCATCTTCTGTTATGTGGCTCCCTTGTATCTGTGCATTGAGCTCTGCCAGCATTTCCTCTGGACTTCTGTCTTCATCATCATTATCTTCTAAGAGCTCATTCATATTATTATCATTCATATCTTCAAAACCATCACCTGGTAATCTCCTTGCCAGCTGAACAATTTCCTGAACCTCACTCAAGCAAGGGAAAACCAGTGAAAGACTTAACTACAGAAGGCCATAACTTTCCCCAGTTTGCATTTAATGTTGATTGGGGTACTTCATTCCATGCACTTCTAGCATAGCTGATGGCATCTGCAATGTTAAATTTATTCCAGAAACTTGG
Source organism: Cherax quadricarinatus (assembly GCF_038502225.1). Lineage (NCBI taxonomy): Eukaryota > Metazoa > Arthropoda > Malacostraca > Decapoda > Parastacidae > Cherax > Cherax quadricarinatus. Next base: position 41,534,127 of record NC_091306.1, read on the forward strand.
TACTGCCAGGTTGGAGTCAGAGTCCATTGATGCAACTAGTTTTTTCATAACATTTTTGTGTAGTTACACATGAATGACTTAACTCCCCAATCATATGGTTGTATTAGAGATGTTGTATTTGTAAGTAAAAATACAACTTTTACATGTGGGGTCACATCCAGCAAAGCTTGTGAATGAGTACAGGAATTATCAAGAATGAAGAGAGCCTTGAATGCAAAGTTCTTGCTGTGAAGGTAAAACTTGACTTCAGGAATAAAGCAATGCTTAAACCAGTCAAGAAATATTTCCTCTGTCATCCATGCTGACTGGTTTGACCTCCAAATTACTGGTAAGGTGTTTTTATCTGCACCATTCAAAGCATGAGGATTCTTAGAGCAGTAAATAGCCATGGGCTTACACTTGAAATCACCTGATGCATTACTGCAAACGAGCAAGGTGAAGTGATCCTTTGCTGCCTTGAAGCCTGGTGCCCTTTTCTCTTGCTGACTGATGTAAGTTCTTCTTGGCATTTTTTCCAAAAACCACTTGTGTTGTCAGCATTAAACACTTGATGTCACTCATAGCCACCCTCAGAAATAATTTCCTGCAATTCAGCAGGGAAATTACTTGCTGCTGTACGATCAGCTGAAGCACTTTCGCCAGAAAACTTAATACAATGGACCTTTGGCTAACGATATTAATCCGTTCCTGAGAGCTCATCGTGAGACGAAATTATCATTAGCCAAATTAATTTTCCCCTTAAGAAATAATGGAAATCCAATTAATCTGTTCCAGACAGCCAAAATTATTAAAAAAATAATTTTTTTTTTCATGAAATATACATTTCCCTACAAAGAAAACAATGAGACATGCACAATAACTATATAAATGTTAAAATGACACTTTACTTTATTGAGGAGTACTGATTAGTGATGAGACACTGTTTTTCTTGAACACCCTGGGATTTTCAGAGTGATACAAGAGTAAAGGCTTCATTTTGCAATCCCCACTAGCATTACAACAAATCAAGAAAGTTAGCCTGTCTTTCATAGGCTTGTGTCCTGGAAGTGCCTTTTCCTCCTGAGTAATGTAGGTCCTGTTTGGCATTTTTTTTCCAGAACAGGCCTGTTTCATCACAAATGAACACTTGTTGGGGTTGGAATTTTTTAACTTCACCATGCCTTATTACACTGTGTATGCCACTATGAATAATACAATATGAGCACTAGTTATTTTTTTCCTGTTCGAGAATTAAGGATGTATGCAAGAAACCAGCCAACCTGGCTTGTAAACAATGACGGGAGGGCAGCTGAGGCACTCAGGCTAGACGGACAGGTTTGGGCTGAATCATGTTGGGCGAGTTTTTATCGTTAGCCAGGCCAAAATTTTTATGCTCAAGCGCTTCATTGGGCGGATTTAACGTTATGCGATGCATTCGTTTGCCGAGGGGTCCACTGTATTATGTAACTTATTATGCAACTTGAATCAAGAAATCGTAATGACACGATTGTGGCTAGCTGGTCTAGTGGCTAACGCGACGAGCTGGAGTTTTGAGACTCTATGACCGCGGGTTCAATCCCGGCCGGGGGTATGGTATGCAACTTGAAGTTGTGGAACCAGCCTGTGCTAAACACTCACACTTTTTCAGGCCTTCCTTATCACACACTGCTTTAAACAACTGTAAGGCCTTTTCCCTAATTAAGAGGAAATTAAGTGGTGCACCTTTCTATGTCTTTCGTTCAATCCACTCAAGCAACAAGTTTTCAGTTTTATTTACTTGCTGTGATCTGTGTGTCATTCTTTGCATGAGGTGACATAATGGGTTATTCATTACACAAGCTCGTATACTCACCTCATTCTTTTTAATTGTACGAAATGATGTTTCATTAAGGCCATAGGCCCTCACTATATCCACCAAACATGAGCCACTCTTAAGATTATCTAATATCTTGATTTTCTTCATAATTCCTAGACTTGAACACTTAAACCTTTTCTTGTCACTTGCAGGAACACTTGTATGCTTACTGGGTGCCACGATTGCTTGGCAGATTTAACAAATGGTAATGAAAACAAAATATGCATGTAAATAAACACAGCAAGCTTCTCGAGTATCGTTGTCCTACAAGCGTATGAACCGAACCGAAGGCTGAGAGGGTGGTGTGGGAGGGTGTGGGTGGCGGGGGATGGCGGTGGGTCAACCAGCATGAGACATGGTCACCCAGCAGGCGACCGTGCGCTCAAAAATTTTTCCTCTCTCGCAACCGTGTTAAACTAATTTTACGAAGTGTTAAACAAAAATATGCTGCAATTCTTCAATCGTGCTATATACAAAACGTGCAAGACAAAATCGTGTTAAGCGACGGTCTACTGTATGTGAAATTGGCCAAATTATCAATTTCTGATTACTTTATTAGCTGAAATAGTTGACTGGGCAGTTTCTTGTGCTCAATCAATAACACAGAAGGCATACTAGCAAAATAGCTTAGAATTTGGTCAACTGGAACAATGCAATTGGCCTAAAATAGAAGTCAAAGTGGGCAAAATCGCTGATGTGTAAATATCACCAACACAGCAAAATTCGTGATAGTGTAACTGTCAGTTTTCCATCAAATTTTTGTATTTTTTGTTTTATTACCTTCAGAAAAAGATTCTCTACCATTTCCTAAGAAAAATAACAAAAAATTTCTTGAACCCTGTGGACAAGTTTCAGATCAAGGGTCTAGACCCTAAGTGTTAAGTATGAGCAACGTAACATTTGTGAAGGGATTCAGGGAAACCAGTTAGCTGGAAGTGGAAAGTACAGTGTCTGCATTCTGAGAGTTGGGATATCTGCATTTTGGAGGGGCACCTGAACTCTATTATCAGCATGCCTCAGGCAAGACAGTGATGGAGTGAGTGATGGTGCAAGTATTCCTTTTTCATATCACCCTACCATGGCAGGAGACAGCCAGCGTGTTAAAAAAAAAAAAAACTGGAAAAGCTGCTGTAGTATGGTACCCAAAGCCCACAGCTAATGAACATCTTCATAACAAATATAAAAATTCAAAAACATGCTGCAAATGTACTGCTCCCAGTGATAAGCAATAACTACAAAGACAGAAAACTTCAATAAAAAGGGAAAATGAGGAAGCATAACCACATATAAACCCATGAAAAGATAAAAGAAAATAAAGATGGTTTTAAAATGCCCTGAACAAGGACAACAAAAGGACACAATAGTGAACTACGAAAATAAATATGCCAAAAAGATGCAATAAAATACAGTAGACTCTTGTATTACACTAGTTATGTTCCTGAAAAATGCCGTGTTAAATAAATCCGTGTAAGATAAACTGACGGACTTGTAGAAAAATGAGGGTTACGTTCCTGAGAGCCTCAAAAAAGCCAAACAACGTTTTTTTAGACATCCAGATCTTACAAAAGTACAAGTGAATATGTAACTGTTCTTCAATGTCATGATGTATTATGTTGTTTTTACTGCTTAAGGCTACAAATGCAAAAGAAGTAACAGTACAGTGGAACCTTTAATTTCGAATTTAATCCGTTCCAGAAGCTAGTTCTAAATTCGACAAGTTTGAAAAGCAAAGCAATATTTCCCATAAGAAATAATTGAAATACAATTAATCCATTCCAGAAACAAAAAAAAATATTCACATAAAAATACATTTTATAGAGAGTAACCCTTTGAGGGTCACCAGGTCTTCTCAGAGACTTGTTCTCAGGGTCGCCAAAATTCCAAAAAAAAAAAAAAAAAAAAAAAAAAAAAATATTATGAAAAGATAAAGAATCTTTTCCCAATCATAATGACACCAAAAGTATGAAATTTGATGGAAAATTTACGGAATTGTGCTCTCGCGAAGTTAACGGTCTCAACGATGTTTACACATCGGCGATTTTGCCCACTGAGCCCTATTTTTGGCCAATTCCAGTGTACTAGTCAACAAAAATCATAACTATTTTGCTAGAACTCCGTTTTTTCTATCGAATGAGTACAAGAAACCACCCAGTGGTCAGAATTTAGCAATTTTGCCAATTTCACACAAATTTCAAAAGATGCCAATTTCCGAATAGGGTCCAGAATAAACAAGAAATACATTCCTGGCACTAAAATAACATATCCTCTGTTCATTAGTTACATCCCCATGCCCCTCTTACATTTCTTTTGCTTTCCACTTTGAATTTTTATTCTCACAAAAAATAGAAGATTTACTGTTATGCAGACTACTGTATTAGTGTAAAAATGGTATAAATAATACCAGCGCACTTGTGAAAGAATATCAGATTCACCAGTTGACGTGTATTGGACGCGTGGTATGATTTGTTTACTTTTGAACTTTGGCAAAAATCGAACATTTCTGCTACTTTGAGCTCAATTTCAAGGTACTTTTCATTGTGAAACCAATCAAAATCATCTCAATTTCTGTAATATGTCTTCCATTCTATAAAATAAGACCAGGAAAACTAGAATACAACCATAAATACCATACGAAAATACAGTGCAAAGTCACTGTTTTAAACCAAAAACACGGACAGAGTTTTTTTTTTTTTCTCATTACGCACTGTGTGCTGCAGGATTTTTTTTATACTGCGCACACTGACCACATAGACCCATTCTTTCATATGTAGGCCTACCAGCTTTCTCTTGCTAGATTTGAGGGAGCTAGAATTTATGCATACTAGTACAGTACGTCAAAAACCCTGGCGAGTAAGCCGTACTAGTACGGCCGAAACCCCGAAAGCGTTAATTATAGTTTTACATACACATAACAAATAGTGTACAATTATGTATTAATAAATTTAAATAAACATATAAAATAACATTTTTACATACCTTTATTGAAGATTGGTGATGGCATCTGGAAGATAGGGAGGAGGAGGAGAGAGGGAGTTGGGGTTAGTGTTTGAAAGAGGAATTCCCCTCCATAACCAGCCTCTGCTGGCCTTAAATTCACTATCAGCACTGGTTCCAGAAGTTTTCTGTACCAGATCAGCATGCAACTTCCTAGCCTTCTCACAAATAATCGTCTCCGAAACACTATCACCTGCCATCTCTTTATCCTTGATCCACAACAGCAACAACTTCTCAACCTGATCGATTCTCTGGTCTTTTTTGGTTAGCATATTAACACCTTTCGCAACATCAGCTTCCTTGATTTGTTCTTTCTTTGCCACGATAGAAGCGATGGTCGACTTGTTTTTCCCATACATCCTGGCAAGCTCAACAGGTTTCACACCACTCTCATACTTCTATATTATTTCCTTCTTCACATCTACGGTGTTTCTCACTTTCTTTACCACAGGGGGTACCACTAGCAAATTTCTTTGGGCCCATGGTAGCTTATTTCACAGTCCCACAAGCACTAAACACAATGAATTAATCGTAAAATGTTTGAATGAGACTGCAGGTTAGTGTTCACTCAAGCATCGACAAAACCAGACTGGCTCATGGCGCCTGCGTGGGGACACGGACAGAGCAGGCTGGTGGACAAGTCCGGTACCCGGCGGTTCGAGAAAAGGGGCAAGTTCGATAATGGTGACAAAGTTGGTCGAAAAAAGTGGTAGATTTTCAAAGAGTTCAATAAGCAATACACTCGAAATTTGAGGTTCCACTGTATTTCTTTCCTTTAACTGTGGGTGCTGGTGTTTGTTGACGACTGTGAAGAGAGTGGAGAGTTATGCTGTGGCCCTACTGGGCTGAGGTGGAAGGTAGCAGTTCTGATACTGAAGTCGATGGTTAGACTGGACCGTACATAAATTCTGTAGTGGATTTCTGGGCTATTTTACCCTGAAGTACATTATACAGCTGACAGTAAGGCATCAGCTGCTCTAGACACTGTTTCAGAGCACTGCTTCTAGATTTTTAAGGGTCCTCTTCAGTGAAAAAGTGTAAGTCAGTAAGTTAGTCAAGTCAATCAGTAAGGCAGTCAAGTAAGTCAGTAAGGCATCAAGTCAGACAGTCAATTAAGTCAGTAACTCCAAAACTTAAAATGCTTAACCCTCTTCTTGCCACTTTCAGCAACACTTGTGTGCCTACTGGGTGCCATTATTGCTTGGCAGATACAAGATATAGCAATTAAAATATCAAAACACAATCCACAAACACAGCTAGCTCCTAGATTTGTATGAGCGGAAGGCTTGGACGAAGGTGGCAGGGGATGTTGGTGTATCTCCCCCATGGAGACAGTGGTCTTACCTACAGCAAGGTGGTGGCCTGAGCTCAGGAAATATCCTGCAGGTGACGCTTCAAATTTTTTCCCCTCCCACAAACCGAATCATGTTAAGTTAATTTTACAATGCGTTGTATAAAATTATGCTGCAATTTTTCAAGTGTAATAACCAAAATGTGCCAAATAAATCCATGTAATATAAGGGTCTACTGTATTTTACCACAAAAAAAAAAGCACCTTGAACATAGCTCTGCTCCTCTAGCCAAAAATGGGTAATTATATTAGCAATGTAATTTTGCCATATATGTATGTTATAAAATAGTATATACTGAGAAATTACTAAACATTTACACTAATAATTAAGTGACCAGTGCTACAAGCCTGAACCTACCATTTACATCTCCAAACACCTGAAGGAACATGGTCCAGTGGAGGTTTCATACAATAAATATGATAAGAAATATCACAGTCCTCACACAGTACTAGTCGGGCTTCATCATTACGCTCTCCACACCCCTCACATACAGTACAATCCAGGCACCGCCAACCTTTCTGCAGTACCACTTTTGTCACCTGAGGATATGGAATAAAACAAAATTAAAAATCATGAATTGGACAACATTGGTTCCAATGTTTTCAAGCCAAATGCACTTGTCATTTTTAATTAAATGTTCATGTCACTAGCTGAGAAAGCAGTGAACTGTGTATTGTAGTTATAATGTACAGCTACACTAAGCACTAAAAACTCTAGACAAGCAATTAATAATTAATTACAGAAACAAGCACAGGAACATATGCTTGAAATTAGTATACACTCGAATCTCACATTTCAGGCAGGTTGAACTCCTGAAAATCTGCACTGTATGTGAAATTGCAGTAATGTATATAGTGAAAGAACACGTGAAAAAATAGAGTTCCATTCTTGACACCTCCAAAATAGTCAAACAATATTTTTTTTAAACTAAATTTCACCACAACCAGCTAGCCTAATAAGACCACGTTAACCCTCTACATTCATTTCAAGATCAACCAGCAGTGGCAGTTATAATACAGGGCATGTAAAACCTTTAACTGTCACTGCTGCAGTTATAATATAGGGCATGTAAAATCTTTAACTGCCACTGCTGGTTGATCTTGAAATGAATGTAGATGGTTAATGTGGTCTTACTAGACTAGCTGCTTGTGGTGAAATTTACAGTTTTAAAATGCAGTATATTGAACTAAAAGGATTATGAAAAACCATTGTTAATTGTCTTAAATTCTGGTTGCTGGTGGTTGTTGATCTTGAAATTTATGGATAGGGTTGCTGTAAAACTAGGCTGAGGTAGATGGTTGTGGTTCTTGAGAAGATACAGAGCTGTTAGTTACTGATGGTTGTCAAGGAGTGCTCTGGTATCCTGTAACACATCTCTGTTTTGCTCAACAACATATTATACAGCAGACAATTTGGTATCACTGTATGTTCCAGAACATGCTTCACATCAATGCTTGTGTGCGAGTGTCAAGGTTTTTCTCATGTCAAAATCTATCTCTACCAATGGCATGCAGTGATCATAAATCTCTTAGTGTGTTAACTGTTTAGACACAGGTTCTTCTACTTCATCTTCATCTGTTATCTGACTCCCTTCTAATTGGGAACCGAGTTCCCCAACATTTATTCGGCTGTTTGTTCTTTGTCACCATCGTCTACAGTTCTGACTGCGTATCTTCACAGCTCTCACCAGGCACTGTCCTTACCAGATTCATAAATTCTAGAACCTGACTCTGCTGAGGATAAACCTGTGAAACTATTCACCACACTCCACCCTGCATTTGACTGGGTCACTTCATGCCATTATTTTACACTGGTTAGTTAATCTTCAATATTAAATTTATAATAGAGAACTGTCATACTAAATTGTCACCCACTGCTGGAACAAGTTTCTGTATGACCTCTTTCACGGTCGGTGCCATAACATTATGGCTTGCAAGCCAGTGTTGGTGCTGTAATATTACACCAAAATTCTAGCGGCTTCCAATCTTGCAGAAGAAAGTTGATAGGCCTACATATTAGAGAATGGGTCTGAGTGGTCAGTGCATGCAGTATAAAAAAATCCTGCAGCACTCAGTCCATGAGAAAAAAAAACTGACTTTTTGGTTTAAAACACCGACTTCATGGTGTGTTTTGGTATGGTATTTATGGGTGTATTCTCATTTTCTTGGTCTCAATTGACAGAATGGAAGACATTACAGAAACAGATATTATTCTGAATGGACTAAAAGTACCTTGAAATTGAGCTTGAAGCAGCAGAAATGTTTGATTTTTGCCAATGTTCAAGAGTAAACAAATGATGTCACCGTCCAATACGTGTTCAACTGGCCAGTCTAATACGCAGTTATGAATCGGTTGACATTATTTATACAATTATTACAATAATGCAGTAGTCTTATTATTATTATTATTATTATAATCAAAAAGAAGCGCTAAGCCACAAGGGCTATACAGCGCTGCAGGGTAGGGAAGGAAGCGAGGGTATTGGATGGCAGAAGGGAGGAGGGATGATCAGCAGGTTACAGAAAACAGCGGGGCAGGGGATAGTACGGGGGTAGAGGGTAGCAAGAGATTGAAGTAGAAAGGGCTGAAGGTATCAGAATTTGTGAAGTAAGTCAGTTGTTGTCAAAAAGTCAATGAGAGAGTCCGGATGAAAGGTGGGTCCATCAGCGAGAAGGGAAGGTAAAGAGAGAGTAGCGGAGCGAAGACGACGACAGAGGTAAATTCTGCGTGCTCGTTGATAAAGTGGGCAGTCCAACAGAATGTGGCTGACTGATAATGGAGCTTGGCAATTCTCACAGAGAGGAGCAGGACGCCTCTCCATGAGATATCCATGAGTAAGACGAGTATGGCCAATGCGAAGACGGGAGAGAGTAGTCTCCCAACCTCGACACTGGTGATAAGAAGACGGCCAGTAACCTATACTCGGTTTAATAGATTGAAGTTTGTTGCCGAGCATAGTAGACCAACGTTGTTGCCAACGGGTGTGAAGGTGGGAAGATATTGCAGCAAAATAGTCCGTAAATGGAATACCTCTATAAGAAACTGGTAGGTCATGTACTGCTGACCGCGCAGCAGTGTCTGCCTGTTCATTGCCCTGTACGTCAACATGACCAGGGACCCAACAAAAAACAATATCTTTATGCTTGGTAAAGATGCGGCGTAGCCAAAGTTGGATACGGAGGACTAAGGGGTGAGGTGTATCAAATTTTTGTATAGCCTGTAAAGCACTAAGGGAGTCTGAGACAACCACAAATGATGACACAGGCATAGATGCAATACGGATAAGTGCTGTAAGGATGGCATACAATTCAGCAGTAAAAATACTAGCCGAAGATAGTAAATGCCCTTGTACGACGCTGTCCGGAAACACTGCTGCGAATCCTACGCCGTCAGAAGACTTAGAGCCATCTGTGTACACGGCAATGGCATGAGAATGAGAGTGAAAGTGGTCAAGAAAAAGAGAGCGGGAAGCGACCGTAGACAGTTGGGCTTTCGAGCAAGGGAGGGAGAAAGAACAGACTCGAACAGCTGGAACTTCCCAGGGGGGTAGGGAAAAGTGAGATGCTACATGTACATAGAAAGGTGGTAGTTGAAGAGAAGACAAGAGCGAATGAAGGCGAAGAGAGAAGGGACGGAGTAAACAGGGGCGGCGAACAAATAAAGAATGTCTACTAATATCAGTGACCATTCTATAAATGGAAGGATTGCGGAGATCATGAGAGCGTACATAGTAGCGCAGGCAATGGGCATCACGGCGATCGGATAAGGATGGAACGTTCGCTTCTGTATAGAGGCTCTCGACAGGGGAAGAGCGAAAAGCACCAAGGCATAAACGTAATCCTTGGTGATGAATGGGGTTAAGGCTAGAGAGAGTAGCAGGAGATGCCGCTGAATAGATCTGGTCACCATAATCAAGTTTCGATAAAATAAGGGTGGAATGTAGGCGGAGGAGGGTTCGACGATCAGCTCCCCATGAAAGATGAGCAAGGGTTTTAAGAAGGTTCAGCCGGCTGTGACAAGTTGCCTTCAGAGAGGTAATGTGAGGTTTCCAGGATAACCTACGATCAAAGAGGAGGCCCAGAAACTTGACTGTATCACGTTCAGGGATACGGGAGCCATAGAGGTACAAAGGATGATCGGAGATGACAGAGCGTCTAGTGAAAGTAATTTGGTGGGTTTTAGTGCTGGAAAATTTAAACCCACGTGTGGTGGCCCAATTGGAAACACGGTCGACTGCATGTTGGAGAGAAACTGTAATGAGGTGACAGTCAGCGCCTGCACAGGCAATAGCGAAGTCATCAACATAGAGTGATGACCAAATATTTGATGGAAGACTAGAGGCCAAATCATTAATAGCAAGGAGAAAAAGTGTTGTGCTCAGAACACATCCCTGGGGGACACCTTCAGCTTGGATAAAGTCCGGGGAGAGCACATTATTAACCCGAACACGGAAATGCCTGTCAGTTAAAAAGTTCTTAAGGAAGGATGGTAGATTGCCTCGAAGGCCTAAGGAGTGGGCTTGGGCTAAAATATTATACCTCCAAGTTGTGTCATATGCCTTCTCAAGGTCAAAAAATATGGCAATAACTGAGTGGTTATTCGCAAAGGCATTACGAACATACGTATCCAAGCGTAGTAAGGGGTCTATGGTAGAACGTCCCTTACGAAAGCCATATTGACGAGTGGAGAGACTGTTATGTGTCTCTAAATACCACACTAAACGTCTATTTACTAGGCGTTCCATTACTTTGCAAACTGCACTGGTAAGAGCAATGGGACGATAGTGGGAGGTTTCATGTCCCGTAGTGCCTGGTTTGCGGAAAGGGAGAACAATGGCGGATTTCCACAGCTGTGGAAGAACTCCTTGTGACCAAATAAGATTGTAAAGGCGTAATAGGACTGCAAGGGCTGACTGATGTAAATGTTGTAGCATACGAATATGAATGTCGTCGGGCCCAGCTGCCGATGATCGGCAAGCTGAGAGTGTTGCCTCCAGTTCTTGAAGTGTAAAAGGCACATTATACTGTTCTTCTCTGAGAGAAGAAAAGTCCAAGGGTGCTAACTCTCTGGCAGACTTTGAGGAAAGAAATGAGGGGCATAGATGGAGTCCCTGAGAAATACGGACCAGATGATTGCCAATTTCATTGGCAACATCTAGTGGGTTTGCTATATCAACACCGGCAACCCGCAGAACAGGAGCCGGGTCAGGAGAATATTTACCACTCAGTTTTCGTACTTTTTTCCAGACTGCACTCATAGAGGAAGCAGAGGTGATGGTGGAGACATAATCTCGCCAGCAAGTGCGTTTAGCGTCACGGATGACACGGCGAGCGATCGCACGCTTCTGTTTAAAATCAAGGAGTCTCTCTGTGGTTCTATTGTACCGGTACCTGCCCCATGCAGCGCGTTTCAAACGTACTGCACGAGCACAAGCAGGAGACCACCAAGGCACGCATTTCTGAGAATGCCTGCCCGAAGTTTGGGGTATAGAATGAGAAGCTGCGGTTAAAACGGAGGACGAGAAGAGGTGTAAAAGCTCATCGATGGAGGACGAAGAAGGAACCTCTCTAAAAACAGTTAGGTGTGAGTAAAGGTTCCAATTTGCCCGATCAAATTGCCAGCGTGGGATGCGAAGAGGTGGTGAATATGAAGGGGAAGTAAGAATGATTGGGAAATGATCGCTGTCATGTAAGTCCGGGAGAACAGACCAAGTGAAGTCTAATGCGGTGGAGGAAGAGCAGACTGAGAGATCGATGCAAGAGAGAGTATGAGTCCGAGGATCAAAATGGGTGTGCGTACCTGTATTTAAAACATGGAGGGGGTGGGTGGCAAGAAAAGCCTCTAACTGAATTCCACGGGAATCACAGTGAGACCCCCCCCCCCAGAGGAAATGGTGGGCATTAAAATCACCAAGTAACAGAATCGGTGGCGGTAATGACGAAACAAGAAAGGCAATATCCGGAATAGATAATGCCCGAGAAGGAGAGAGATATAAAGAACAGAGCGTATACCACCTATGCAAGTGGATACGGGCTGCTGTGTAATGCAGCGAAGTATGAACAAATAGCTGATGGTACGGAATATCAGTGCGTAGAAGAAGGGCACTTTCATTAAAGGTCCCATCAGGAAAAGGATCTGAAGAATACAATAAATTATAGCCTGAGATGGGAGAGATAACAGCAGAGTGTAATTTTGGTTCCTGTAAGCAAACACCAACAGGGGCAAACTGGGAGAGTAACATCTGAAGCTCACTCCGATTACCCCTGAGGCCGCGTATATTCCACTGTAAATAGGCCATGATTGGCAATGATAAAGATACTTGAAATCCGCAGGTAAGGGTTCCTACGGACTAGAGGGGTTAGAAAAGTCCACATGCGGAGGCAGTGGAAAACGTTCAAGCAGCGAAGGAACGGTGCGCTGTGAAGAAAGGAGTTGCGCAGATGGAGGAGAGGAGAGAGAAGGAACAGAGGGTGGATCAGTGTCCATTGATGGTTTGGTCTCTGCAATATATTCAGAGATTGCTTCAAGTGTTTCGGAATTCAGAGACGTCGTATGGGAGACAATATTGGAAATGGTAGGGGGAGGATGAGTAAAGATTGGAACTGTATTGGACTGTACCAAGGTAGGGGGGGGGCGAAAGGGTGGAGGGAACTGGAGAAGCGTGGAAGGGGACAGAAGAGGCAGAAACCTGGGAGGTGGCAGAAGAGGAAGAAACCTGGGAGGGAACAGGGGAGGAAGGTACAGTACGAGGAGGAGGGTGAACCTCTACACTTGTAACAGAGCCAGTGAGAGGGGGAGAACCAGGGACAGAGACAGGGAGGGTAAAATGAGGAGGTGGAAGATGGGTAGGAGGTGTTAACGGACCTTTTTTTGACTTTTGAGAAGTAGAGGGACGATTGGGAGGAGGTGTCATACGAGATCTCGTCGTTACTGAGGCTTGTGAGAGAGAACACGAAGAAGCGAGATCAGACTGAGGCGTTGAAGTAGGGACGTCTGAGCCGAGGACAGCAAAAGGATTAGATACAGGAGTGACTATGGGAGAGGTAACCACAGAGGTGGGTGTAGAAGATGGGATACCAGAAGTGGGGGGACGTTTTGAAACACGGGAATAAGAAACACGTGGGAGTCTCCCTTGGAGGCGGAGATGAGAAACTGCCATGGCATAAGGGAGACCTTCTGTCTCTTTGAGGTAACGGATTTCCCGCTCGTTTAAATAGACTTGACAACGGCGAGAGTACGAAGGGTGAGCCTCATGACAGTTAAGGCAAGAGGGAGATCGATTGCAAGACGTATGAGAATGGTCATCGGCACCACAGACTGGGCATTCGGCGATAGATCTGCAATATTTCGCTGGATGGCCAAATCGCCAGCAATTTCTACACTGTTGCGGTGTAGGGATCACCTTTCGGACTTGTAACCGATGTCCTGCTATATAAACTGAGGATGGGAGTTCTCGGCTGTCAAAAGTTAAATGAGCCACATTGCTAGGGTATCGTCTCCGCCCGCGGGCAGGAAGAACGTAAGTGTCTACCTTGAGGATTGGGAGATCTTGGAGTTCCAGCTGTTCAAGAATGTCAGTGCCACATGTCTGGAAATTTTGTTGAACTATGGTATGGGGCAGAATGACGGTACCACTACAAGAATTGAGGGAATGATGTTTTTCAAGAGTGACAGGAACAGTATCGATATGGGAAAGACGAGAGAGCTCATGAGCCTGGGTAGCATTCTGTACGGTGATGATGCGCGTACCGCTCTTAAGAGCATGAAAAGAAATATCTTTACCAACATGGCGTAGGAGTGCCTTGCCAATACTGTGGTCAGAAAGATAGGCAGTAGAGGAAGTCGGTCGTAAAGTGAAGAATTTAGTCCATTGTTCAGTCTGAAACTGAGCGTGGAAAGGTAGTGAAGGACGTGTCGATCGTTTCTGAGAAGAACGAGAAGGTGGAGAAGTATCATCAGCAGGTAATTGTCGTTGGCGTTTAGGCGTGGGACCAGAGTTGGTCCGATGTGGAACGGGTCGGAGATTTGAAAATTGCCGCACCGTAGAGGGAGAGGCCGGAAGCATAGTCAGAGGAGAGCGAAGGTCCGATAAATCGAAGGAGTCAGTCGAGGCCTCAGTACCTGAAGCGGGTGAGGAAACAGCACCGGCAAGAGGTACAGAGGCATGAGGAGTGTCTGAAGAGTGGTCCAAAGACGAGGCGGGGTCAGAACGGGGTGCGGTATCAAGAAGGGGCCCGGGGGTAGGAGGTTCATGGACTAGGGCTGCCATGGTTAGGTTACTTCTTTCTTTTTGTTTTTAAGAAAAAAAAAGAAAGAAGAAAAGAAAATAAAAATAAAAAAAAGAATAAAAAAAAAGGGGGACCGGGGAGGGATAGTTCCTAGGAGGAATGAAAGGGCCAGAAATCTCCCTCCGCGCCCAAGAGGACCTCAGCACCGCAAGTAGCGCAGATGCAGCATGGAACCCGTGCCATACCCTACCCATCATGCTAGTAAACTAACAATCCGGGATAGCAACCTCACATCTGCCGAGCTACCTCGGTGGACAAAAGAGAGGGCGGCCGGATATCCGCCACAAAGCATACCTCCTTCGGCCACCACCCCCGGAATCCGAAAGGTGGCTTCCAGAGATACACCCGTCGCCCGAAAGACACCCAAAGCTACTCCGGGATACCGGAGAGGGATCGGGACATCCCCAGGCGATCCAGATTCCACGGCAAACTACGCCACCGCCAAGAACCTCAACGGAATGGGATGGACCCCGGTATCCTTTCCCCTACCTAGGAACTAGCGCGCCTGTGGGAGAAATCCCAAAGGCCGAAAAGAGGAAGGGCAAAAGGGAGGGGTGGGGAGGAGGAGGAGGAAAGGAAAAAGGGGAGGATGGGGAGGATGGGATAGGGGAGGGGAGATTGGGGAGTAATTAGGTTCGGTCTGAGGAAGAAGACCGACAGGTCTAATTCCTCAGACCAAGAGCCTCTTCACCACGCCAAGGAGCCCCTCTTGAAGAGGTGCTGATGCATAAATATCGCCAAGATTTCTAACTTCACAAGAGCATAACTCTATAAGTTTTCCATCAAATTTTGTACTTTTGGTGTCATTACCAGTGGGAAAAGATTCTCTATCATTTCATAAGAAAAATCATTTTTGTTTTTTAAAATTCTTAGATACTGAGAGCAAGTTTGTGAGCAGGGGTCTCAACAGTGAAAGGGTTAATGTGGAGTGGCACCCAAATGTCTTCATTACTCCTTGATCCAGTGGTTGAATAAAAGATGTCCTATTTGGTGGGTCCACTGACTGAAAGAGATGAGGATGGCTATGGAAATTATCAAGAAAAAGGAGAGCTTTGAAAGGTTCTGACTAGATGCAACTTCACTGAAGAAATAATATAATTCTTGAACCACTCAACAAAGAGAATCTCACTCATCCATGTTGTCTTGGTAGACCACAAAACAACAGGCATAGGTTGGCATTGGAAATCACCTGAAGAATTAGCACACTGACAAATGCTGAAAAGATCAATCACTGACTTGAATTCAGGTGTCATTTTATCTTGCGTGCTAATGCAAATTCTACTATGCCTCTTTATCCAAGAGAATTCTGTCTCGTGAGAATTATACATTTACTCAGGTTTGTAACCTCAAAAGTATTTTCCTCAAATTCGATAGGGAAATTCTGTGACAGACGCATTTTCCTCACTAAACATTATATTATGTAGCCAACTGCACATTAAAAAGCAGTTATACCATCCAGAACTAAAACACTCTTGTAAAGACTTACCATTCTGTTCACACAGTTTTATATATGACAGGACTTTCTCCCATATAAGTGCACCAAATGCAGAACCTTTTCTAGTTTTCTGCTCAATCAATTTTCAGTAAGTGATGTTTTATCTACTTCCTTAAGCCATGCAAGTCATCAAAAGGCAACTAAAATGCCAGGTGCAAGGGGCTAGTAATTCCATTCCCCGTATAAATAACTAAATGTAAAAATCAGAAAAACTTTTTTTTTTTTTGGGGGGGGGGGGTGTCACCCTGCCTCAGTGGGAGACAGCAGGTGTGTTGAAAAAAATTTTTACATTCAACAGTTTTTTCTGCAGATCACAATCTGGATTACTCATTACACAAGCTCTTCATCTCTGTCTCTAACATAACAAATTGCCGATTCTCTAACACCAAGAGGAACAGCTGTCTCCATCACATGTGCACCAGCATTTAGCATATTTTTACATCTCGACTTCCTTCAAAACTAGAATAATTTCACACTTATTCCTCTTCTTGGCATCCTATTATTTCTCTTTGGCATCCTTGATAATATCCAGACATGAGATAAGGGGTGAAGAAAAGATACAAAATAAATTAATAAACAAAAATGTCTAAAAGGCAGCTGACAGTTTGGATGGCTGTTTACAGCAGACAGTGATGCCAAGCCTTTCCCTACAACAAAGGCTTTACTCAAGACACTGACTGGAGAGAGAGAGAGAGAGAGAGAGAGAGAGAGAGAGAGAGAGAGAGAGAGAGAGAGACAGACAGACAGAAAGAGAGAGAAAGAGAGAGAAAGAGAGAGAAAGAGAGAGAAAGAGAGAGAAAGAGAGAGAAAGAGAGAGAGAGAGAAAGAGAGAGAGAAAGAGAGAAAGAGAAAGAGACAGAGAGAGAGACAGAGAAAGAGACAGAGAAAGAGACAGACAGAGAGAGAGACAGAGAGAGAGAGAGACAGAGAGAGAGACAGAGAGACAGACAGAGAAAGAGACAGAGAAAGAGACAGACAGAGAAAGAGACAGAGAAAGAGACAGACAGAGAAAGAGACAGACAGAGAGAAAGAGACAGAAAGAGACAGAGAGAAAGAGACAGAGAAAGAGACAGAAAGAGACAGAGAGAAAGAGACAGAGAGAGAGACAGACAGAGAAAGAGACAGAGAAAGAGACAGACAGAGAGACAGAGAGACAGAGAGAGAGAGAGATAGACAGAGAAAGAGACAGACAGAGAAAGAGACAGACAGAGAAAGAGACAGACAGAGAAAGAGACAGAGAGAAAGAGACAGAGAAAGAGACAGAGAGAAAGAGACAGAAAGAGACAGAGAGAAAGAGACAGAGAAAGACAGACAGAGAAAGAGACAGACAGAGAAAGAGACAGACAGAGAGAAAGAGACAGAGAGAAAGAGACAGAGAAAGAGACAGAGAGAAAGAGACAGAAAGAGACAGAGAGAGACAGAGACAGAGAGAGAGACAGACAGAAAGAGAGACACAGAGACAGAGAGAGAGACACAGAGAAAGACACAGAGACAGATACACAGAGACAGACACACAGAGACAGAGAGAGAGACACAAAGACAGAGAGAGACAGAGACAGAGAGAGACAGAGAGAGAGACAGAGACAGAGAGAGACAGAGACAGAGAGCACATTGATGTTGCCACCCCGACACATCTTGAAATGATGTTCTTCATGCTCTGCATAAACACTAGTACCTCTGTACTAGCATGTGCAATGTACAGACCTCAGTGGCAACATGCAGACCCCATTAACTTCCTAATGGAAAATATTGACTCCCTTCTGCTACAACACAACTGTCAACATATCATACACAAATAACCCGCACATAAAAGAGAGAAGCTTACAACGACGTTTCGGTCCGACTTGGACCATTTACTTTGTAAATGGTCCAGGTCGGACCAAAACGTCGTCGTAAGCTTCTCTCTTTTATGTGCGGGTTATTTGTGTATCGTTCCAGTCACGGTATTGTGCCTTTTTTTTTTTTTTGTTATTTGTCAACATATCATAATTGTTGGTGGCCTCAACCAGCACCTTATACAGAGGGACTCTGATGACTTTCTTGCAGTGTTTGACATGAGAAACTTTGTTGATTTCCCTACTCACATCTCTGGCTCCTCCCTTGACCCAGTAGTGAGTGATCTGTCAGAAGGCATAGTCACTTGTCAACCCCTCGGCTATGTTGGATCGCCTGACCACAAGGTAGATGTTACGACACTTAACATCCCAACAGAAAGAGGTGAGAAGTCCACACGCACAACCTGGCTATGGGAAAGAGGTAATTGGCCAGCCCTTTGCTCCGAGCTCGCCACCACCAATTGGAATGCTCTTCTCCAAGGGGATGTTGACAACCAAGTGAAAGCCTTCACTGGACACATCCTTAATCTGCAACAAGAACACATTCCTCACCGGTAATATGTAACAAAGCCTACAGATCAGCCTTGGTTTGGCTTTCGTTGTAGAGAGGCTGCTACTGCTAAGTACAAAGCATGGCGAAGGTATAAGAGACATCCTACCACCTATAACAGGAACTTGCACAGGCAAGCATGTAGGCATATGGGTGACGTTCAAAAGTGGGCCATTGCTAAATGGGAGGTGGACATTAAAAGAAAGCTAGCATCAGGTAGGGTAGGCTCCGAAACCTGGTGGCCCCTGGTTATGGACAGACAAGGTTATCTGCCTGAACTCATTCCACCTCTAAATCGACAGGATGGGACCACCTATACTAGTAGTCAAGAGAAGGCGGACCTCTTTGCTGAACACTTTGCTACCAAAATGCAAGTTCCTGATCCAGCAAGGGACCCTCCTTGGCTAGCTGCAAGAACTGTGTCAAAACTGTCAGTGGTGACAATAAGGCAGGAGGAGGTGCATTTCCTTATTAAATCGCTTGACCAAGAAAAGGCTGTGGGCCCAGACAAGTTGAGCCCAAGATTGCTGAGAAGATGTGCAGACCAGCTAGCAGCACCCCTAACTCGCATCTTTCAGCACTGCCTAGTACAGTGTAAATGGCCCTCTCTATGGAAAGAGGCAAATGTAGTCCCTGTTCACAAAAAGAAGAGCAGAGCAGAAATCAGCAACTACAGACCAGTGTCACTCCTGTCAATCACTGGTAAAATCCTTGAGAAAATAATCTCAAGACAAGTGATCATCAATATGGCTTCAGGAAAGGTTACTCTGCTGCTGATCTGTTGTTAAACCTCTCCACTAAGTGGCACCAGTCACTGGATGAATCCAAAGCCAGCTGTGTAGCAGCACCGGACATTGCTGGTGCTTTCAACCGGGTGTGGCACCAGGGCCTCTTAGCAAAACTTCAAGCACTGGGAATTGCAGGCTCTACATTATGTGTCCTCAGTGATTACCTTCATGGTAGATCTCTAAGGGTAGTTCTCAATGGAACAGAATCAGCAAGACATCCCACTGGGGCAAGTGTTCCACAAGGAAGCATGCTGGGACCATTGTTATGGAATGTCTACTTCAATGACCTTCATCTCCTCCCAGAATCCCATGCATAGGCATACGACTGTACACTGACATTCACTTATCCAAGAGAAGAAATGCCAGCTGCTCTAAGCTACATCAATCACCAGCTAAGAGCTATATCAGCTTGGGGAAATAGATGGCAAGTAACATTTGCACCTGAGAAAACGCAAATGATTATCGTCTCTAGGCACCATGATGGTAATGCTGGTGCAGTAGTAACGATGAATGGGAGGGTGTTGGCACCTGGAGAAGAAGTTGATATCCTTGGGGTGAAATTTGACTCCAAACTAACCATGAAGAACCGTGTTGTAAAACTTGCAAACAAGGCAGCCAGGAAGCTTACAGCACTTCGCCGTATCTCGCATCTGCTTGACAGTAGGGGTTGCAAGATTCTGTACGAGGCACAATCACACTCACACCTTGAGTATGCTCCACTTTCTTGGTTTGCCTGCCCCCGCCCCTCATCTGCGACTGCTTGACAGAGTAGGGAACAGAGCAAGACGTCTCATCTCTTGCCTGGACCCATCCTGGATAGATCTGTCATTTCAGCAGAGCCTTCAACACAGGAGAGATGTGGGTGCCCTTACTGTTATGTACAAGGCCAACATTGTCAAAGCACCACACTTGGATCCACTTCAAGGACAGCGAGAAACAAGCTTTTAAGCAACAAGATGGGCAGAAAGCAGCAACTTCACTCTGGCTGTACCCCTCTCCAGAACATCACTCCATCTGAGATCATATATACCCAGGATGGCTCGAGTATGGAGCACATTCGTAAAGCATAATGATGTCAACAAGATAAAGTCAGTTGACCAAATGAAAATGTTGGCCCACAGATGACTCCAACTTCATCCTGTTCCCTACTTGTATGTCTCATAGCAAAAATGCT
>NC_091306.1:41556936-41634176 GCF_038502225.1 Cherax quadricarinatus
ACTGTACTAGGCATTGCTGAAAGATGCGAGTTAGAGGTGCTGCTAGCTGGTCTGCACATCTTCTCAACAATCTTGGGCTCAACTTGTCTGGGCCCACAGCCTTTTCTTGGTCAAGCGATTTAAGTAGGAAATGCACCTCCTCCTGCCTTATTGTCACCACTGACAGTTTTGACACAGTTCTTGCAGCTAGCCAAGGAGGGTCCCTTGCTGGATCAGGAACTTGCATTTTGGTAGCAAAGTGTTCAGCAAAGAGGTCCGCCTTCTCTTGACTACTAGTAGAGGTGGTCCATCCTGCCCCTCTCTCTCTCTCTCTCTCTCTCTCTCTCTCTCTCTCTCTCTCTCTCTCTCTCTCTCTCTCTCTCTCTGCCTCTCTCTCTCTCTGCCTCTCTCTCTCTCTCTCTCTCTCTCTCTCTCTCTGCCTCTGTCTCTCTCTCTCTCTCTCTCTGCCTCTCTCTCTCTCTGCCTCTCTCTCTCTCTCTGCCCCTCTCTGCCTCTCTCTCTCTCTCTGCCTCTCTCTCTCTCTCTGCCCCTCTCTGCCTCTCTCTCTCTCTCTGCCTCTCTCTCTCTCTCTGCCCCTCTCTGCCTCTCTCTCTCTCTCTGCCTCTCTCTCTCTCTCTGCCCCTCTCTGCCTCTCTCTCTCTCTCTGCCTCTCTCTCTCTCTCTCTGCCCCTCTCTGCCTCTCTCTCTCTCTCTGCCTCTCTCTCTCTCTCTGCCCCTCTCTGCCTCTCTCTCTCTCTCTGCCTCTCTCTCTCTCTCTGCCCCTCTCTCTCTCTCTCTCTGCCTCTCTCTCTCTCTCTGCCCCTCTCTGCCTCTCTCTCTCTCTCTGCCTCTCTCCTCTCTCTGCCCTCCTCTCTCTCTCTGCCTCCTCTGCTCTCTCTCTCTCTCTGCCTCTCTCTCTCTCTGCCCCTCTCTGCTCTCTCTCTCTCTCTGCTCTCTCTCTCTGCCCTCTCTCTCTCTCTCTCTGCCTCTCTCTCTCTCTCCTCTCTGCCTCTCTCTCTCTCTCTGCCCTCTCTCTCTCTCTGCCTCTCTGCCTCTCTCTCTCCTCTGCCTCTCTCTCTCTGCCCTCTCTCCTCTCTCCTGCCTCTCTCTCTCTGCTCTCCTCTCTCTCTCTCCTCTGCCTCTCTCTGCCTCTCTCTCTCTCTGCCTCTCTCTCTCTGCCTCTCCTCTCTCTGCCTCTCTCTCTCTCTCCTCTCTCTCTCTCTCCCCTCTCTCTCTCTCTCCCCTCTCTCCCCCTCCTCTCTCCTCTCTCCTCTCTCTCTCTCTCTCTCTCTCTCTCTCTCTCTCTCTCTCTCTCTCTCTCTCTCTCTCTCTTTTTTTTTTTTTTACACAGGGTTTAACAAGGTTAGGTTAAGGATCCCTAGCTTTACTGGCAAGTTATTTACAGGTTAAGGATTCCTAACTTCATTGGCAAGCTAAGAGCTGTTACCTACATCAGCTCATTTGAAAGCATTTATATTGTTATGAGACATACAAGTAGGGAACAGGATGAAGTTGGAGCCATCTGTGGGCCAGCATTTTTATTTGATCAACTGTCTTTATCTCGTTGACATCATTATGCTGTACGAATGTGTTCCATACTCTACTTACACTTAGGTCACACTATACATACATGTACAAGCATATATATACACACCCCTCTGGGCTTTCTTCTATTTTCTTTCTAGTTCTTGTTCCTGTTTATTTCCTCTTATCTCCATGGGGAAGTGGAACAGAATTCTTCCTCTGTAAGCCATGCGTGTTGTAAGAGGCGACTAAAATGTCAGGAGCAAGGGTCTAGTAACCCCTTTTCCTGTATAAATTACTAAATTTAAAAAGAGAAACTTTTGTTTTTCTTCTTGGGCCACCCCGCCTTAGTGGGATACAGCCGGTTTGTTAAAAAAAAAAATAATAATAGATAGTTCACATTTGTTTGGTCAAGATTAGTCATAAACCATTGATTTATATTTACATTTTAGTTAAGGTTACCTTTAATGATCCTGTGATGAGGTCAGAGTTTTGTTACTTCCAGAATCTAGCCTTGGGCCTGGCTCACCTGGTACATTTTTTTCCATTGTTTAGTTTTTAACCAAATGAATTCATAATTTGTGCATGATCATTCAACAATGTGTATGATGAGAAGCACATCTTTTCTTGACAAAGACCAAGCTAGACAGTGCAAGTTGACTGGCCTGGCCACACCAGCCAACCCAACATCCATCATCACTCCATTCTGGTTCAGTTTATCACCTTGTATTGTCTCTGGATATATACCACGATACAAAATACAAGAAACAGTTGTAATGCTGGAGGTGCTAAGAATACATACGAAAGTCTGGGTTTAAAAAAAAAATAAATACAAGAGAACTGCATGGTCCCTAGCATTGTGTTAGCCATGCCATTTTCTCTGGAAGAAATATAAGCTAACTGCATCAAACACAAGCCTCCCTCAAGCCTTACTTAAACAAGACTATTAAGTTTTATATAGGTTTCAGGTGCAAATCATACAATACAATTATGTAAATTTAATCCAGGATAACTGAATAAAAAGTAAAACACCATACACATATCTAAACCTCACACCATCTGACTAGGCCTATTAAGGCAACATGAACAATCTCAACACATTTCTGCATCAACAGACATCATCTACAAGGTGTCAAAAATTGTTTTATTAATTCTGAGGCATTAAAAAAAAATTATTTTTATCGAGGTGTCAGGAACAAATCTCAATTTTTTCCCTAAATTGTTCACTCCATGCATTGCATTTTTCAACAGCTCCAATTTCAGAAGCATAATCAGCACAAAAAGTGATTATCAACTGTAACTGGAGCATGAAGTGGAGAGGACATCTTGAGATGGCTTTATCCTTTATAAAAGACTGAGCAAGATAAGTTGACCAAGAGGGTGCACAAACATAAGATAGATGGAAAGATGTGAAAGGGATATCCCAGGAAAAGTCACGAGGGTAAGAAGGTGATCTTTGGAAGAGAGAGCTTGATCAAAGTGGTTTTTGAGACTTGATGTGCTGTTAGAGTATGAAGGGCTTGAAGGAAACCAGTTAGCCATATTTAAGTTCTTTCTTTCAACACACCAGCCGTATCCCACCGAGGCGGTGGAAAGTACAGAGCCTTCATTTTAATAAATGGATGAGGATGTTACAGCTATTTAAACCATTTAAATTGTGATTTAAATAAACTTCTGGAAACACAGCAAGGAAATAAGTGATGGTGAATTTATTTATTATCTTAGGTCACCTCTCTTTAGCAGTAAATTACCAGTATGTTAAAAATTTCCATGTTAAAAAAAAAATTGCAGAGTGAAAGTTTTGGAAAATATTTTATTCTTCATAACTTCTGTGCACTATTATAAGAAGCAAACACGCACACCACACACAACCCATGCCTCAATAAAAAAAAAAAAATACAGTATTGTGAAACAAACTATACCTTAGGGGCGAGTGAGGCATTATCATTAAAGAAAAATTGGTAAAAAAAAATATTCTACAGAAAAAAAAAAAAAATATACAAGAAATTAAATTACTAGATAAAAGTTGCTACTTACCAATGTTTTATACACAAAGTATTTACTGTACTAATTTTTTTCTTGAGTTCTATGTCTTGATGAGCAGAACATGGTGCAACTACATCACATTGATTTCAAAATTATGCAACCACATCACTGTTTAAGAACATGATGATGCAACTGCACTGTTGTAGAATCTATCTTGAAATACAGATATCAGTACTTGCATCAAGCTCTTCATCTAAATCTTCAATATCAAGCATGGGTACTGGTGCAACATCATGTTGAATATGAAAACACAATGCAGCTGGACTGATTACGGAAGCTTGACACAGTATCAACTACAAGAGCAAGTGCTGTTAGTTTCTTGAATACCAACAAGAGTGTAGGCTGCTTCACATGATTATGCTAAAACTTCAGTAGTTTGCTGCATTCCTTTGTTTCAACAGTTTGCTGAATTCCTTCATGTTTCACCAGTATACTCAGTTCTTTTGTTTTTCAGCAGTTTGTCAAATTTCTTTGTTTCACCAGGTTACTGCATTCCTTTTTGTTTCACCAGGTTGCTGCATTCCTTTTTGTTTCACCAGGTTGCTGCATTCCTTTTTGTTTCACCAGGTTGCTGCATTCCTTTTTGTTTCACCAGGTTGCTGCATTCCTTTTTGTTTCACCAGGTTGCTGCATTCCTTTTTGTTTCACCAGGTTGCTGCATTCCTTTTTGTTTCACCAGGTTGCTGCATTCCTTTTTGTTTCACCAGGTTGCTGCATTCCTTTTTGTTTCACCAGGTTGCTGCATTCCTTTATCATACCCACAGTTAGAACTTGCTGCTTAATACCATCACTGTGTGAGTTTGACTTGTAGAAATTGTAACAATTGATCTAAATGGGATATACAATATTTCAATGTTATGCCACATTTAATTTGATCGATTGAGTTATCATCAATGACAGTTTAAACACTTTCTTCAATAACTGGATTTATTACTATATCAATATTAGCTTTCTTAGTATTTTATAGAGAGAAGCATCTTTATAACATTCAATCACTTTCCTAATATCGTCATCAGTTACACCAGGAATCATTTTACAAGGACATTTGCCATATTTTTTTTTTTTTCATTTCTACCTTCTCTCTATCTCTTCATCATCACTGATGCATATACTTGCAGGCCATATTTTATAATAAAGTGTTCAACAGAGTTGAAGTCACCTCATCACATGGCTCTCAACTTTGTCTATGGCACTTCCATAGCTTTTATTCAATTTTTGTCTTTAATATTTTTCTCCCTGATCCATGAGCTGGGTAAGGAGACATACAGTTAAGTGGCATAAAGGCTGTAAAAACATATCATAAAACCAACTGTTCATCAGGTGGATAAACAGAGCAATTATCAAGCAGTAGCAGAATCCTGCAACCTTTAGGGAGCCCCTTGTTCTTGCAAGGCTCCCTGCCTCATTTGTAAAATGTAAAGTAAACTGATCAATGGTTAGCGCTCTATTAATCCAAACAGCCTTATCTGCCAAATAGGCAACATTTTTATACTTTCAAGCGCTTGTAGGATGGCACAATTAACAATGACTCTAAGTTTACACTTAAGAGTGCCAACTGCATTAACTAAGGTCAAAACAGTTACTCTTTACATTCTTTCATACCGGTCATTGCTTTCTTATGATGGCAACAAGAGAATATCTTGAAATACCTCTACAATATAATTCTGTCTCATCAGCATTATATATTTGGTCAGGAGTTTAATCATGTTCTTCTACCAACCTAGTAAATTCATCTAAATATTCTGCAGCACCAACCTTGTCTTCAGATGCTTTCTCGCCAGCAGCTTTTACCTGAAGAATACCGTGGCGCTTCTTCAATCTGTGCAGCCACCCATGAGTGTTGTCATTTTTGGTATCAATTTTGTGGTGTTGGTGGAAATACGTTGCCTGTTCTATCAATATTCTCCCAGAAAGAGGAACACCTTCCATGTGCTGCTGGCAAAACCATTCATATAAAACATTATCAACATCTCTGCTTGCAGGCCAACGTAAATTCTAATGCCTAGCAATGGCGTCTACACAAGTGTTGGAATAATATTTTAAATATCTGTCCTTGTGATTTTAAAAACACTTGTTCTACTGTACCAACATCACACTCAATCATAAGAGTTACATTTATTTTATACCTAATTCCTTAAGTAATTCCACTTGTTCTCAATTGTAAGTGAATTTCTGATACACTTCATTAAGGCACGAGAAGTATAAGCAACAGCCATTGGCACCTATACTGTTGAATGGGATAACAGCTCTTTTCTTACCCTTTACATGTGTGTCACACTGCAAGTGTCACTACCAATTACAGGTACTGATTTACCATCCTAGGAAAGCATATCTCTGTACAAAGTATAGTATTTAGTCCAAAATTGATATTACTCCCTACAAGAGCAAAAGGCTCAGCAGACAGTGCAAAATACCTTCAATGAGGAGTGATGCAATGAGTTTATTAACCCTTTCAGGGTTTCGGCTGTACTAGTACGGCTTACGCACCAGGGTTTTTGATGTACTAGTACGCCAAAATTCTAGCGCCCTCAAATCTAGTGAGAGAAAGCTGGTAGGCCTACATATGAAAGAATGTGTCTATGTGGTCAGTGTGCGCAGTATAAAAAAAATCCTGCAGCACACAGTGCGTAATGAGAAAAAAAAACATGACCGTGTTTTTGGATTAAAACAGCTACTTTGCACTGTATTTTCATATGGTATTTATTGTTGTATTCTAGTTTTCCTGGTCTCATTTTATAGAATGGAAGACATATTACAGAAATTGAGATGATTTTGACTGGTTTTGTAAAGAAAACTACCTTGAAACTGAGCTCAAAGTAGCAGAAATGTTCGATTTTTACCAAAGTTCAAAAGTAAACAAATCATGCTGTGTGTCCAATACACATCAACTGGTGAGTCTAATATTCTTTCACAAGTGTACTGATATTATTTATACCATTTCTACACCAATACAGTAGTCTGCATAACAGTAAATCTTCTATTTTTTTGTGAGAATAAAAATTCAAAGTGGAAAGCAAAAGAATGTAAGAGGGGCATGGGGATGTGACTAATGAACAGAGGAAATATTATTTTAGTGCCAGGAATGTCTTTCTTGTTTATTCTGGACCCTATTCGGAAATTGGCATCTTTTGAAATTTGTGTGAAATTGGCAAAATTGCTAAATTCTGACCACTGTATTGGATACTTGAAATCGGTAAATGAGTGGTTTCTTGCACTCATTCGGTAGAAAAAATGGAGTTCTAGCAAAATAGTTATGAATTTTGTCGACAAGTACACTGGAATTGGCCGAAAAAAAGACTCAAAGTAGGCAAAATCGCCGATGAGTAAACATCATCGAGACCGCTAACTTCGTGAGAGCATAATTCCCTAAGTTTTCCATCAAATTTCATACTTTTGGTGTCATTATGATCGGGAAAAGATTCTCTATCTTTTCATATGAAAAAATAATTTTTCTTTTTTTTAAATTTTGGCGACCCTGAGAACAAGTCTCTGAGAAGGCCTGGCGACCCTGAAAGGGTTAAGAGAACTTAGAATAAAAGGGCCAATATTTCTCAACATCCTCTCTTCATATAAGAGTAATTGCCAATAGACCCTTAGCTGTCTTCAAGAGAAAACCGGGCAAATTCCTCAAATTAAATCCTGAGCAGCCAGGATGTGAGGCCTACATTACACTATGTGCAGCTAGCATCAACAGCCTGGTTGATCAAATCATCAACCAAGAAGCCTGGTCTGGGATTGGGCTGCAGATATACTATAAAAATAAAGCACATAATACAACAGAATCTACAACTGATAAAATGATTGTTACATATAGAAAAGTGAAATAAACTGAATTTATTCCAATACAATAGAAAAAGAATTCTGGCATCACTAAACATGCTATTTCAATTTTTCATGTGCTTGCTATGTAGTTAAAAATACATACATCAATGAACCTGATACATAATAAGTTATACAAGTAATATTCTTTTATACACGATGAACATATAGTAAGTCCCCACCTTATGCTTATTCATAATTCATGAAAATGCAATGAACTATGAATACAACTTCAGAAAAAATATGAGTCATATTCCATGACACCTTGAGAAACCCAACTTTTAAGATTTTTAATTCATCAATTGTCAATATTCCTCCCTGCTGATCTAGAAGTGTGTGAAGAGGGTTCATGGTGCTCTCTATGCCTAGTTGGATGTAGCAAGAGTTAGATACTCATAAAACAGTAAGTCAAGTGTTCAACTTCACTAGGTTAAATCGTACCACTTAAACAAAAAAAATTGTATGTTGTGTACATAAAACCTAAATAAAACCTGCTGAAGTAAGACCTGAGGAAAAGTGGTGATTGGCGCAGTTCACCGTTTATACCTTCCACAGAAAATGGGCAAGGCGTTCCTTCCAGAGAAAATAAGCAGGCTCAATATGCACTAATGAATAGTGTACAATAACTTCACTCCAGTCAATCACACCTTTCCTACACAATTTTCTCCTTGGAAAGTGTGCGGAGATGGTTAATGTGGCCTTACTTCGCCACAAACATGCAAGAAATTTCTGGTGCTGCTAGATCATTCTTACCATTTGCTACACACCACTCCATTTTCTTAAAAAAAAAAAAAAAAAAAAAAAAAAAAAAAAAAAAAAAAAAAAAAAAAAAAAAAAAAAAAAAGTGTATACCTCCATTATCACTAGTGTTCCTTGTTTGGTGCCAAGGTTAACATCAAAAGATAGGTAGAGTGATCAATACTGAAAATGGAGTAATAAACATTGAGGTACGGTGAATGTTTACAATAGGAAGCCAAGCTCCCACTGCACTGGCTACATTTGAGTGAAAGGTGGAAAGAGGTACAAAAAATGAATTGAAGACTGGCAGCAATGCAGTAGCTGGAGGAGTAATAGAAGGGGAGGCCTACTGTATTTCAAAAGACTGAATCAATGAAAATTTTTCCTAAACGGCTCACTTTACTACACTGGTATTATCTTACCAAGGTAGGATGACCCATAGAAGGAACAAGGGGTTGATAACCACTTTTCAGTATTTTTTATTATTTTTATTATCACACTGGCCGATTCCCACCAAGGCAGGGTGGCCCAAAAAAGAAAAACTTTCACCATCATTCACTCCATCACTGTCTTGCCAGAAGGGTGCTTTACACTACAGTTTTTAAACTGCAACATTAACACCCCTCCTTCAGAGTGCAGGCACTGTACTTCCCATCTCCAGGACTCAAGTCCGGCCTGCCGGTATCCCTGAACCCCTTCATAAATGTTACTTTGCTCACACTCCAACAGCACGTCAAGTATTGAAAACCATTTGTCTCCATTCACTCCTATCAAACACGCTCATGCATGCCTGCTGGAAGTCCAAGCCCCTCACACACAAAACCTCCTTTACCCCCTCCCTCCTAGGCCGACCACTACCCCGCCTTCCTTCCACTACAGACTGATACACTCTTGAAGTCACTCTGTTTCGCTCCGTTCTCTCTACATGTCCGAACCACCTCAACAACCCTTCCTCAGCCCTCTGGACAACAGTTTTGGTAATCCCACACCTCCTCCTAACTTCTAAACTACGAATTCTCTGCATTATATTCACACCACACATTGCCCTCAGACATGACATCTCCACTGCCTCCAGCCTTCTCCTCGCTGCAACATTCATCACCCATGCTTCACACCCATATAAGAGCGTTGGTAAAACTATACTCTCATACATTCCCCTCTTTGCCTCCAAGGACAAAGTTCTTTGTCTCCACAGACTCCTAAGTGCACCACTCACCCTTTTCCCCTCATCAATTCTATGATTCACCTCATCTTTCATAGACCCATCCGCTGACACGTCCACTCCCAAATATCTGAATACATTCACCTCCTCTATACTCTCTCCCTCCAATCTGATATCCAATCTTTCATCAACTAATCTTTTTGTTATCCTCATAACCTTACTCTTTCCTGTATTCACTTTTAATTTTCTTCTTTTGCATACCCTACCAAATTCATCCACCAATCTCTGCAACTTCTCTTCAGAATCTCCCAAGAGCACAGTGTCATCAGCAAAGAGCAACTGTGACAACTCCCACTTTATGTGTGATTCTTTATCTTTTAACTCCACGCCTTTTGCATTTACTTCTCTTACAACCCCATCTATAAATATATTAAACAACCATGGTGACATCACACATCCTTGTCTAAGGCCTACTTTTACTGGGAAATAATTTCCCTCTTTCCTACATACTCTATCTTGAGCCTCACTATCCTCATAAAAACTCTTCGCTGCTTTCAGTAACCTACCTCCTACACCATACACCTGCAACATCTGCCACATTGCCCCCCTATCCACCCTGTCATACGCCTTTTCCAAATCCATAAATGCCACAAAGACCTCTTTAGCCTTATCTAAATACTGTTCACATATATGTTTCACTGTAAACACCTGGTCCACACACCCCCTACCTTTCCTAAAGCCTCCTTGTTCATCTGCTATCCTATTCTCCGTCTTACTCTTAATTCTTTCAATAATAACTCTACCATACACTTTACCAGGTATACTCAACAGACTTATCCCCCTATAATTTTTGCACTCTCTTTTGTCCCCTTTGCCTTTATACAAAGGAACTATGCATGCTCTCTGCCAATCCCTAGGTACCTTACCCTCTTCCATACATTTATTAAATAATTGCACCAACCACTCCAAAACTATATCCCCACCTGCTTTTAACATTTCTATCTTTATCTCATCAATCCCGGCTGCCTTACCCCCTTTCATTTTACCTACTGCCTCACGAACTTCCCCCACACTCACAACTGGCTCTTCCTCACTCCTACAAGATGTTATTCCTCCTTGCCCTATACACGAAATCACAGCTTCCCTATCTTCATCAACATTTAACAATTCCTCAAAATATTCCCTCCATCTTCCCAATACCTCTAACTCTCCATTTAATAACTCTCCTCTTCTATTTTTAACTGACAAATCCATTTGTTCTCTAGGCTTCGCTCCTCTTCCCTCCCGCACCCACTTTCCTGTAACCACAAACTTCTGCTGAACACTCTAACACTACATTTTTAAACCTACCCCATACCTCTTCGACCCCATTGCCTGTGCTCTCATTAGCCCATCTATCCTCCAATAGCTGTTTATACCTTACCCTAACTGCCTCCTCTTCTAGTTTATAAACCTTCACCTCTCTCTTCCCTGATACTTCTATTCTCCTTGTACCCCATCTACCTTTTACTCTCAGTGTAGCTACAACTAGAAGGTGATCTGATATATCTGTGGCCCCTCTATAAACATGTATATCCTGAAGTCTACTGAACAGTCTTTTATCTACTAATACATAATCCAACAAACTACTGTCATTTTGCCCTACATCATATCTTGTATACTTATTTATCCTCTTTTTCTTAAAATATGTATTACCTATAACTAAACCCCTTTCTATACAAAGTTCAATCAAAGGGCTCCCATTATCATTTACACCTGGCACCCCAAACTTACCTACCACACCCTCTCTAAAAGTTTCTCCTACTTTAGCATTCAGATCCCCTACCACAATTATTCTCTCACTTGGTTCAAAGGCTCCTATACATTCACTTAACATCTCCCAAATTCTCTCTCTCTCTCCTCTACATTCCTCTCTTCTCCAGGTGCATACACGCTTATTATGACCCACTTTTCACATCCAACCTTTACTTTAATCCATTATTTATTTTTTTTATTATCACACTGGCCGATTCCCACCAAGGCAGGGTGGCCCGAAAAAGAAAAACTTTCACCATCATTCACTCCATCACTGTCTTGCCAGAAGGGTGCTTTACACTACAGTTTTTAAACTGCAACATTAACACCCCTCCTTCAGAGTGCAGGCACTGTACTTCCCATCTCCAGGACTCAAGTCCAGCCTGTCGGTTTCCCTGAACCCCTTCATAAATGTTATTTTGCTCACACTCCAACAGCACGTCAAGTATTAAAAACCATTTGTCTCCATTCACTACTATCAAACACGCTCACGCATGCCTGCTGGAAGTCCAAGCCCCTCGCACACAAAACCTCCTTTACCCCCTCTCTATAACCTTTCCTAGGCCGACCCCTACCCCGTCTTCCTTCCACTACAGACTGATACACTCTTGAAGTCATTCTGTTTCGCTCCATTCTCTCTACATGTCCGAACCACCTCAACAACCCTTCCTCAGCCCTCTGGACAACAGTTTTGGTAATCCTGCACCTCCTCCTAACTTCCAAACTACG
Organism: Cherax quadricarinatus; assembly: GCF_038502225.1. Taxonomy (NCBI): domain Eukaryota; kingdom Metazoa; phylum Arthropoda; class Malacostraca; order Decapoda; family Parastacidae; genus Cherax; species Cherax quadricarinatus. The sequence continues at coordinate 41,568,728 of NC_091306.1, forward strand.
AATTCTCTGCATTATATTCACACCACACACTGCCCTCAGACATGACATCTCCACTGCCTCCAGCCTTCTCCTCGCTGCAACATTCATCACCCATGCTTCACACCCATATAAGAGCGTTGGTAAAACTATACTCTCATACATTCCCCTCTTTGCCTCCAAGGACAAAGTTCTTTGTCTCCACAGACTCCTAAGTGCACCACTCACTCTTTTCCCCTCATCAATTCTATGATTCACCTCATCTTTCATAGACCCATCCGCTGACACGTCCACTCCCAAGTATCTGAATACATTCACCTCCTCCATACTCTCTCCCTCCAATCTGATATTCAATCTTTCATCACCTAATCTTTTTGTTATCCTCATAACCTTACTCTTTCCTGTATTCACCTTTAATTTTCTTCTTTTGCACACCCTACCAAATTCATCCACCAATCTCTGCAACTTCTCTTCAGAATCTCCCAAGAGCACAGTGTCATCAGCAAAGAGCAGCTGTGACAACTCCCACTTTGTGTGTGATTCTTTATCTTTTAACTCCACGCCTCTTGCCAAGACCCTCGCATTTACTTCTCTTACAACCCCATCTATAAATATATCAAACAACCACTGTGACATCACACATCCTTGTCTAAGGCCTACTTTTACTGGGAAAAAATTTCCCTCTTTCCTACATACTCTAACTTGAGCCTCACTATCCTCGTAAAAACTCTTCACTGCTTTCAGTAACCTACCTCCTACATCATACACTTGCAACATCTGCCACATTGCCCCCTATCCACCCTGTCATATGCCTTTTCCAAATCCATAAATGCCACAAAGACCTCTTTAGCCTTATCTAAATACTGTTCACTTATATGTTTCACTGTAAACACCTGGTCCACACACCCCCTACCTTTCCTAAAGCCTCCTTGTTCATCTGCTATCCTATTCTCCGTCTTACTCTTAATTCTTTCAATAATAACTCTACCATACACTTTACCAGGTATACTCAGCAGACTTATCCCCCTATAATTTTTGCACTCTCTTTTATCCCCTTTGCCTTTATACAAAGGAACTATGCATGCTCTCTGCCAATCCCTAGGTACCTTACCCTCTTCCATACATTTATTAAATAATTGCACCAACCACTCCAAAACTATATCCCCACCTGCTTTTAACATTTCTATCTTTATCCCATCAATCCCGGCTGCCTTACCCCCTTTCATTTTACCTACTGCCTCACGAACTTCCCCCACACTCACAACTGGCTCTTCCTCACTCCTACAAGATGTTATTCCTTCTTGTCCTATACACGAAATCACAGCTTCCCTATCTTCATCAACATTTAACAATTCCTCAAAATATTCCCTCCATCTTCCCAATACCTCTAACTCTCCATTTAATAACTCTCCTCTCCTATTTTTAACTGACAAATCCATTTGTTCTCTAGGCTTTCTTTACTTGTTAATCTCACTCCAAAACTTTTTCTTATTTTCAACAAAATTTGTTGATAACATCTCACCCACTCTCTCATTTGCTCTCTTTTTACATTGCTTCACCACTCTCTTAACCTCTCTCTTTTTCTCCAAATACTCTTCCCTCCTTGCATCACTTCTACTTTGTAAAAACTTCTCATATGCTAACTTTTTCTCCCTTACTACTCTCTTTACATCATCATTCCACCAATCGCTCCTCTTCCCTCCCGCACCCACTTTCCTGTAACCACAAACTTCTGCTGAACACTCTAACACTACATTTTTAAACCTACCCCATACCTCTTCGACCCCATTGCCTATGCTCTCATTAGCCCATCTATCCTCCAATAGCTGTTTATATCTTACCCTAACTGCCTCCTCTTTTAGTTTATAAACCTTCACCTCTCTCTTCCCTGATACTTCTATTCTCCTTGTATCCCATCTACCTTTTGCTCTCAGTGTAGCTACAACTAGAAAGTGATCTGATATATCTGTGGCCCCTCTATAAACATGTACATCCTGAAGTCTACTCAACAGTCTTTTATCTACCAATACATAATCCAACAAACTACTGTCATTTTGCCCTACATCATATCTTGTATACTTATTTATCCTCTTTTTCTTAAAATATGTATTACCTATAACTAAACCCCTTTCTATACATATACATATACATATATACATATAAAAAACTATAATGCACTATTTTCTTATAATGCAAGAACTACGTTTGGAATAAGCTATATAAAATCAGTTTTAGGGTCATATAGATTTTTTTGTTTTTAAACTCATCTATGAGATATGTATATGTATTTCATATAAATCTCAATTTATGTATTCATTCCACATAAGCTGTACCCCACACAGAAGTGCTATGCTATCTTTTGTTCAACTCCTTTCTGCAACTTATGGAATGTCCCATCAAATGACTTAATGTATTTAACCCTTAAACTGTCCAAACGTAGATCTACGTTCATGTGCGTAGTGCTCTGAACGTATATCTATGTTTTTTTTTTACGTTTGAAACCATGTAAAATAAAACAGATCTACGTTCGGAGTGCTACACACGTGAACGTAGATCTACGGTTGGACAGTTTAAGGGGTAAATGAACAAGAGAAGCACAACCTGTCCACATTAACAGGATGCAAATTTAAAAAACTCAACTTTACAACCCTAGAATAGGAGGAGCAAGAGGTTGGTATATGATCATGACATACAAAATACTCATGGGATCAGATAGTGGGGGTAAGAACAGGCTGCTTAACCCTTCCAGGGTCCAGACCCCAGATCTGAAACTTGTTCACAGGGTCCAAGAATTTTCCAAAAACAAATTTATTTTTTTCTTACGAAATGGTAGAGAATCTTTTTCTGAAGGTAATGAAACAAAAAGTATGAAATTTGATGGAAAACTGATGAAATTATGCTCTCATGATTTTGCTGCGTCAGCAATATTTATGCATCAGCGATTTTGCCCACCCTGACTCCCGTTTTAGATCACTTACATTATTCCAATTGACCAAATTCTTAGCAATTTTGCTAGTACAAGTCCGCCATCCCAAATCTGGCAATCAGTTATTCAGTTCCTTCAGTTATTCGGCACTAATCTCGGCTAGCATAATTTCAAATTTCCAGGGTCACCACACCAACCAGCTGGTAATGTTTGGTGGCGCTACTTACTGCGTAAGTCATTCTAATTTCTTTTTCTAGCCATGGTTCCAATGGAAAAAAAATGTTTTTCGTTGTGTAAAGCACGTACACAGTACATTGCCCATTAAAGATAAGGTGGCTTTGAAGCCACTGTCAGTTGCCATGAGCTCAGTCTCGTGATGCAGGGGAATATGCTTTATTATTATGTTAATATCAACACAACAGCTTATTGTCTATCACAATTGATCTAATATGACATAATAAACAATATAAATAACATAAACATGTTAAATACTCCAGAATGAATAATATTTGGCATAATGCCGCGCAGTTCAACGGAGGTATGAAGAGGATATGGTATACAAGTACCATTCTCCTATCCCTGTCTTGGGGCTTATGTTAGAGAAAACGGAGTATAACACATGGCTAACTGTGATATACACTCGTACTGCACCATAAACCTGAAACAAAAAAGCTATTTTCTTTCCATAGATTATCTCACACAGAAGCTGTGTGTCGAGAACCTAGGATAACTCAAAAAAGTCAAAGTGGCTTATTTCTAGTACCTGGCTTGGGTTAGCCATATATGATTTTTGGTAAATATTCAATTCCCAGCCAGGGTAGAAACATTGGGTGTGTTTCTTCACACTTGTTGTCTATGTTCACTCATCAGTAAATGGGTACCTGGGTGTTAGTTGACTGATGTGGGTCGCATCCTGGGACACTGACCAAATTTGCTTGAGAAGAAGAAGAAGAAGAAGAGGCGGCAGCGGCAGCAGCAGCAGCAGCAGCAGCAGCAGCGGCGGTGGCGGCGGCGGCGGCGATGGCGACGGCCGTGGCAGCGGCAGCAGCAGCAGCAGCAGCAGCAGTAGTGGTGGTGGGGAACTAAGGAGGAGGAGCCAGTCAAATATAAAGAAAGGGGAGCACTGCAAGGGAGCTAGGTGCCCACAGAGGGAGAGCAAGTGCACAGAGGTGGGGGGAAGGGGAAGTGATGAATAAATAAATAAATAATGAAGGAACAGAAACACGCGACAGAAGAAAGACAAAAAAGGGAAAGAGGAAAGGGGAAGAGAGAGAAGAAGAAAAAGAAAAAATGAGTTATCAAGTTAGGTCACGGGTGTTCTGAAGTTTGGAGCATTTTACAATGTAGTGGAAGAGGAAGGCATCTACAGAGACGAAGCCAGGACTAAGATTCATACAAGGAAAGTTGTGTATTAGAGAGGATTCAACAAGACGGCGACTGTTGAAGTTGGAAGTAGGGAAGACAGTTTTAGCAGAAGACCAGTCTATAGGATGGCTGTGATCTCTGACGTGACAGAAAAGAGCATTGTTAGTGTCGGCAAGCCTGATACTATTTTTGTGCTCCCTAAGTCTGTCAGAAAGAGATCAGCCAGTTTCTCCAAAGTATTGAAGAGGACAGGAGGTGCAAGAAATAGAGTAGACACCTACATTTCCGGTCTTTCTAATCTCAACAATACTCTCCGTCCCTTAGACATCAAGCTTACTTTCCGCCAGACTAACACTCTTCGCACTAATCTCGTTCATACCTCTCCTCCCTCTACAGATGTTCCTGGTGTCTACTCTATTTCTTGCTCCTCCTGCCCTCTTCAATACTTTGGAGAAACTGGCCGATCTCTTTCTGACAGACTTAGGGAGCACAAAAATAGTGTTAGGCTTGCCGACACTAACAATGCTCTTTTCTGTCACGTCAGAAATCACAGCCATCCAATAGACTGGTCTTTTGCTAAAACTGTCTTCCCTACTTCCAACTTTAACAGTCGCCGTCTTGTTGAATCCTCTCTAATACAAAACTTTCCTTGTATGAATCTTAGTCCTGGCTTCGTCTCTGTAGATGCCTTCCTCTCCCACTACATTGTAAAATGCTCCAAACATCAGAACACCCGTGACTTAACCTGATTCCTCATTTTTTCTTTTTCTTCTTCTCCCTCTTCCCCTTTCCTCTTTCCTTTTTTTGTCTTTCTTCTGTAAGTGTTTCTGTTCCTTCATTATTTATTATTTTATCACTTCCCCTTCCCCCCACCTCTGTGCACTTGCTCTCCCTCTGTGGGCACCTAGCTCCCTTGCAGTGCTCCCCTTTCTTTATATTTGACTGGCTCCTCCTCCTCAGTTCCCAACTACTACCACTACTACTACCACTACTACTACTACTACTACTACTACTACTACTACTACCACCACTACTACTACCACTACTACTACCACCACTACTACCACCACTACTACCACCACTACCTCTTCCTGCCTATATATAGCTGTCCTGCTCCACTTCTGGTTAGTGAGACTTTGTAAATGGTCCAAGTCGGACCGAAACGTCGTCATAAGCTCCTCTCTTCTATGTGCGGGTTATTAGTATAACAAGCGGCTTTCTATATAGTAGTATGTCACTGATGTCAGTTAGGCCTGTATACCTTGTACATGTACTTGTAGTAAATAAAGATATTATTATTATTATTTCTATTATTATTATTTTCTCAGTTGTTGGGTTATCTTACCGAAACTTGGGCAATGTATGATGGAAAGATACTTAACGTACACCAAAAATGAAAGAAATCAGACCATAAATAGCCGAGTTCACTTCTCAGCCATTAGCGGCTGCTTAGCGGTATATTTTTGTGCGTTTTTTATGGTTATACGTGTATTCTCGTTTTTTTCGGTCTCATTTGATAGAATAGAAGATATATTACAGAAATAGATATGAATTTGATTGCTTTCACGATGAAAAGTACCTTGAAATTGCGCTCACAGTAGCGGAAATGTTCTATTTTTTAGTGATGCTCAAGAGTAAACATGACGTCACCGTCCAATACCTGTCCGCCTGCCAGTCCAAATTCCAATACGCAGTCAAGAATGGGTTGACATTATTTATTTATGGGTTAACATTATTTATATGGGTTGACATTACAGTATTTATTTATTATTTACTGATGGGTGAACATAGACAACAGGTGTGAAGAAACACACCCAATGTTTCTACCCTGGCTGGGAATCGAATATTTACCAAAAATCATATATGGCTAACCCAGGCTTTACAAATGAATCCCATTCTGATTTTTATTCACAATGAATTTTTATTCACACCAAAAATAGAAGATTTACTATTATGCAATATTGCAATAGCTGTATAAATAATATCAGTACATTCCTGAACACACATTAGATCCACCAGCTGATGCATGTTGGACTGTGACATTTGTTTACTCTTGAACATCAGAAAAAAAATCGAACATCCCTTCATTTTTGAGCTGGCTGGCTGGCTGGCTGGCTGGCTGGCTGGCTGGCTGGCCGGCTGGCCGGCTGGCCGGCTGGCCAGCTGTAGTCTTAATGTAGAGTGAGAGGCGAGTAAATAAGATTAAATGAATAAACGAGAGAGAGAATGAGAGTGTAGAAGGTTCGCGAGCTTTATAAACAAACTAGTTGTTGCTGTTACCAGCTCGGACATGAATGGTTTTTGTTCACTCTGTCAAGCCGACTGGAAAAACATCTCATATTTATGTTAATTTGTAAGTTTATATGTTACATAGCATTTTTATTATATAATTTTGAAAAAAAAATCATAGATGGATTAAGCAAAATGTCTATATTAACGTTTCATACACATTTAATGCGCCGCAGAGTGATTATTATTTTGTTAATATTTTTTTTTTTTTTCAACAAGTCGGCTGTCTCCCACCGAGGCAGGGTGACCCCCCAAAAAAAAAAGAAAGAAAATCCCCAAAAAGAAAATACTTTCATCATCATTCAACACTTTCACCACACTTGCACATTATCACTGTTTTTTGCAGAGGTGCTCAGAATACAACAGTTTAGAAGCATACACATATAAAGATACACAACATATCCCTCCAAACTGCCAATACACCAAACCCCTCCATTAACCCTTTCAGGGTCCAAGGCCAAAATCTGAAGTCACGCACCAGTGTCCAAGAAATTTTGAAAAAAAAAAAAAAAAAATTATTTTTTCTTGAAGAATTAAAGAGCATATTTTTGTGAAGGTAATAAAACAAAAAAAAATAAGAATCTGATCAGTACTTACCGAGATACAGTGCCAAGAAGTTTATAGAAAATGATGTGGTGGCAACATCGACGAATTCCACATACGCGTATTATATTATTTTGTTGTTTTTTCTTTTCTTTTCCAATTTTTTTCTATTCCTACTAACATTTGGGGCCTGAGAGACCAATACTGTATATAATTGATATATATAAACTCACTGTATTGAACACAATAACCGCACTAAAGTTATTATCATATTATTGTTTACCACTGTTTTTTATTACAATAAACATGCACAAATATTGTATAATACTAATGTTCTATCATTTTATTATTTTTATTTTTTTTTTTTTTTATTATCACACTGGCCGATTCCCACCAAGGCAGGGTGGCCCGAAAAAGAAAAACTTTCACCATCATTCACTCCATCACTGTCTTGCCAGAAGGGTGCTTTACACTACAGTTGTTCTATCATATATTTACATATTTACAATCACTGGACATGGTTTTAGAACTGCTGGAGCTTGTGGAACTCCTTGAAACAAGGCACCATGCACAGCGGCACCTTACATTCCTCACACATAAACCGAGTGTCTTTGCGTCTTTGTTGCCGTCGTTTTGTTTGTGCACAGACAATGCATCTCTTCTGAGCAAATTTCTTTTGAGTTGAAGGAAGCTGTATTATGAAATGATCACCTTCTCTCCTCAAACGCTTGGGTATATCCTGAGGAATTCGAGGACCATGTTGTATTGCAGGTGTTGTTACCTGGTACTTCATTATGAGTTGTCTGACAACAGACAAACAAAATTCACCATACGGTGGTCTGTTACCAGTCTTTATTTGGTACATATTATATGCATTGAGCATTGAAATGTCCATGAGATGGAAGAAAAGTTTCATGTACCACTTGTAACTCTTACGAACACAGTCAACAAAACCAATCTGCATGTCACACTTGTCAACCAGGCGCATGTTTTGTGTATAATCAATCACTGACACTGGTTTTCGAATACGTTCATTAGTCACTCGATCAACTTTGCCACTGTCTTGCATTTCATTACGGTGAATGGTTGTCAACAATGTGACATCTCGTTTGTCATGCCACCGTAATGCCATGATGTCATTGGCAGTAAACACCTGCACGTCATCACCACGAACACCTGCGTTGAGCCTGGGCATATGTTTACGATTAGAACGCACTGTGCCACACACATCTGTCTTGTTCACTCGCATGAAATCACTGAGTAATGGGCTTGTGTACCAGTTATCGGTATATAATGTATGCCCCTTACCAAGATAAGGTGCCATCATGTTTCTCACTACGTCACCTGAGATACCCAATAACATCTTGGTATCTTTCAATGTTTTACTACCCGTGTATACAACAATATCCAACACCAGGCCACTGTCACAATCACAGAGTACAAACAGTTTTATACCAAAGCGGTTCCTCTTGCTCGGTATATACTGCTAGAATGACAGTCTACCTTTGAACAAAATCAAAGACTCGTCAATTACAAGATTCTTGAATGGATAAAAGTATATCCTGAACTTTTGTTTGAGATACATGAAAACATTTCTAATCTTGTATAACCTGTCACTTCTGTCAGGCCTGGTTTTGTCAGAGAAGTGCAACATACGTAACAGTAAGATAAACCTGTTCACTGGTATTATTTCACTGAAGACCGGGGTAGAAATTAGCTGATCTGTGGACCAGTATGCTTTTATATTATGCTTATAGACGTGAGGCATAAGCATTATTGTTGCAAAAAGCAAATACATTTCTGCAACAGTCGTCTCTTTCCACCGGTGTAGTCTTGACTGTGGTGATAAGATCGTATTTGCCATGGTGTACTGAAAATACTTATTACTCTCCCTGGCAATAATTTCCATCAATGGCTGGTCAAAGAATAATTCAAAGAATTCCAGTTCATTGGCCGTGGTTCCAAGGGGACAGGTAGGTAGAATTCCACTTTGAGAGTCATCAAAGTGGTGAGGCTTGGGAACAAAATTGGGATTTTGCTGCCAATCCCACATACGGTTTTCTGGTGGATACTGGACATCAAAGGCTGGTTGTACGGGTGGTTGTGGTTGTGGCGGGCTGGTGGCTGACGCTCCGCTTTGTCCTTGAACTGACGAGTCAGCAGCATGGGTCCCCGCGTGGCACGGTGAGTCACGCATGGCGGTGCCACTACCACCACCAGCACCACTAACACCATCCACTGATGCCTGTGGCTCATCCATGCCAAGTGTAGCCACATCATCCTCACTATCACTACCTAAAACGGGTGTAGGGCCACGGGACGTACTCCGGGATGTACTCCGGGATGTACTCCGTCCCCTGGGCACAGCATAGGGTACACTACCCGAGCGCATACGGCGGCGAACATACCGACGCTTCACTGGTGAATATGATTCCTCACTATCACTACTCGAATGATCGTCGAGCGCAATAAAATCACAATCCACGTCAGAATCATCGTCATTACTAAAGTCAGAGGCCTGGCCATGCGAAAATGTTAGTTTTCTCTTACGTTTAGGAACACCCGACCGTGAGTCACGAGTGCCCACACCAGAGGTAGAAGGTCGAGGACCGTCGGGGTTTTCTGCACTATTATTGATATCCTGGTCATTATTTTCCATCACTAACTTATCAAAGCCGTAGAATTCGTCTTCATTTCTACTTCCATCAGTGTCAGAACTATCAGACAGGAAGAGGAGAGTCCCAATTTTCCGGGGAGTGAGAGCTGACTTGCGACGAGGCATGGTGAACAAGGGTGACTGAGCCAGCATTCCCATTCTCTCACATGTAGGCCTATGTGCGCTTTCGCGCTAAATTTGATGGCGCTAGAATTTTGGCGTAGATCTACGGTTTGGACACTCACCGTAAAGCCGTAGATCTACAGGACGGACCCTGAAAGGGTTAAAGTGCAGGCATTGTACTTCCCATTTCCAGGACTCAAGTCCTACTATATGAAAATAACCGGTTTCCCTGAATCCCTTCACTAAATATTACCCTGCTCACACTCCAACAGATCGTCAGGTCCCAAGTACCATTCGTCTCCATTCACTCCTATCTAACATGCTCACGCACGCTTGCTGGAAGTCCAAGCCCCTTGCCCACAAAACCTCCTTTACCCCCTCTCTCCAACCCTTTCGAGGACAACCCCTACCCCGCCTTCCTTCCCCTATAGATTTATATGCTTTCCATGTCATTCTACTTTGATCCATTCTCTCTAAATGACCAAACCACCTCAACAACCCCTCTTCTGCCCTCTGACTAACACTTTTATTAACTCCACACCTTTTCCTAATTTCCACACTCCGAATTTTCTGCATAATATTTACATCACACATTGCCCTTAAACAGGACATCTCCACTGCCTCCAACCGTCTCCTCGCTGCTGCATTTACCACCCAAGCTTCACACCCAAATAAGAGTGTTGGTACTACTATACTTTCATACATTCCCTTCTTTGCCTCCATAGATAACGTTTTTTGACTCCACATGTACCTCAACGCACCACTCACCTTTTTTCCCTCATCAATTCTATGATTAACCTAATACTTCATAAATCCATCCGCCGCCACGTCAACTCCCAAGTATCTGAAAACATTCACTTCTTCCATACTCCTCCTCCCCAATTTGATATCCAATTTTTCTTTATCTAAATCATTTGACACCCTCATCACCTTACTCTTTTCTATGTTCACTTTCAACTTTCTACCTTTACACACATTCCCAAACTCATCCACTAACCTTTGCAATTTTTCTTTAGAATCTCCCATAAGCACAGTATCATCAGCAGAAAGTAACTGTGTCAATTCCCATTTTGAATTTGATTCCCCAAAATTTAATCCCACCCCTCTCCCGAACACCCTAGCATTTACTTCCTTTACAACCCCATCTATAAATATATTAAACAACCATGGTGACATTACACATCCCTGTCTAAGACCTACTTTTACCGGGAAGTAGTCTCCCTCTCTTCTACACACCCTAACCTGAGCCTCACTATCCTCATAAAAACTCTTTACAGCATTTAATAACTTTCCACCTATTCCATATACTTGCAACATCTGCCACATTGCTCCCCTATCCACTCTATTATATGCCTTTTCTAAATCCATAAATGCAATAAAAACTTCCCTACCTTTATCTAAATACTGTTCACATATATGCTTCAATGTAAACACTTGATCTACACATCCCCTACCCACTCTGAAACCTCCTTGCTCATCCGCAATCCTACATTCTGTCTTACCTCTAATTCTTTCAATTATAGCCCTACCGTACACTTTTCCTGGTATACTCAGTAAACTTATTCCTCTATAATTTTTACAGTCTCTTTTGTCCCCTTTCCCTTTATATAAAGGGACTATACATGCTCTCCGCCAATCCCTAGGTACCTTCCCCTCTTTCATACATTTATTAAACAAAAGTACCAACCGCTCCAACACTATATCCCCCCCTGCTTTTAACATTTCTGTCATGATCCCATCAGTTCCAGCTGCTTTACCCCCTTTCATTTTATGTAATGCCTTACGTACCTCCCCCACACTTACATTCTGCTCTTCTTCACTCCTAAAAGATGGTATACCTCCCTGACCAGTGCATGAAATTACTGCCTCTGTTTCTTCCTTAACATTTAAAAGTTCCTCAAAATATTCTCGCCTTCTACCTAATACCTCCATCTCCCCATCTACTAACTCCCCTACTCTGTTATTAACTGACAAATCCATACTCTCCCTAAGCTTTCTTAACTTGTTTAACTCACTCCAAAATTTTTTCTTATGTTCATTAAAATTTCTTGACAGTGCCTCTCCCACTCTATCATCTGCTCTCCTTTTGCACTCTCTCACCACTCTCTTTACCTTTCTTTTACTCTCCATATACTCTGCTCTTCTTATAACACTTCTGCTTTGTAAAAACCTCTCATAAGCTACCTTTTTCTCTTTTATCACACCCTTTACTTCATCATTCCACCAATCACTCCTCTTTCCTCCTGCCCCCACCCTCCTATAAGCACACACTTCTGCCCCACATTCTAATACTGCATTTTTAAAACTATTCCAACCCTCTTCAACCCCCCCCCCCCACTACTCATCTTTGCACTAGCCCACCTTTCTGCCAATAGTTGCTTATATCTCACCCGAACTTCCTCCTCCCTTAGTTTATACACTTTCACCTCCCTCTTACTTCTTGTTGCCACCTTCCTCTTTTCCCATCTACCTCTTACTCTAACTGTAGCTACAACTAAATAATGATCCGATATATCAGTTGCCCCTCTATAAACATGTACATCCTGGAGCCTACCCATCAACCTTTTATCCACCAATACATAATCTAATAAACTACTTTCATTACGTGCTACATCATACCTTGTATATTTATTTATCCTCTTTTTCATAAAATATATATTACTTATTACCAAATCTCTTTCTACACATCTTCAAGACCAGTAACACACTCTTAATGATTTTAATGTGTAACTACATGCCAGCACAGGTGCAAGATGTGGAGTTTAAAAGAGTTAGGTTCATATTTTATTCATCCTAGTGTATATCAGGTCTTTATGTTATTTATATTGTTTATGTCATATTAAATGAACTGTGATATATAAATATGCTGTAGAGCTGATATTAGCGTCATATTGAAGATGTGACAATTCTGCATGTTTATATGCTATGTAACATATTTCTTATATATTTTTTAAGAAAATATCATAGATGAATTAATAAAAAAATCTATATCGACATAAAATTAGATATTTAATGTGCCCAAGAGTGATTATTATTACATAATAGAGAGATGTGCTCATGGAGAATGTAAACAAACCGGGTGGTGCAAGCCGTATTTGAAAGACCGCTTGCCGTATTTGAAAGACCACTTGCCGTATTTGAAAGACCGCTTGCTGTATTTCAAAGACCGCTTGCCGTATTTGAAAGTTCTGGTCATAATTTGAGATTGCCGTATTAGCAGAACACCATAAGGCGAAACGCCGAAAAGCAGGGCTCTACCGTAACTAAAAAACATATGAAAACACACCTCAAAGTCGCTGTTTTAATCCAAAAATAGAGTCGCAGTTTTTTCCTCATTATGCACTGTGTGCTGCAGGATTTGTTTTATGTGGTGCACACTTACCACATAGATATATTCTCTCATATCTAGACTCAAATTTACCACTTACAGCTTATCTGAGTGAGCTGAGCTCATGGTGTAGAACTACAGCATGGACCTTGGCTTCAAAGCCGTAGAACTACAGGACGGACCCTGAAAGAGTTAAGATGCAAAGAGAAGGAGCCCAAGGACAGCATTTTTTCAGTCTCAGGTGTAAGTAGAAAGCACTAGACAAAGCAGATGTGGAAGTTAACAGGATAAACAATTTCAGTTATAGGTATGTTTGGGCCTTAGAGGTCAGAAACCAGTAAAGCTGGTTGGTAGGAGTTCAGAGGAAGAGCTATGAGCCCTCTCTCAACCCCTACAAACACAACCAGGAGAGTGTAACTAGTTAAGCACCTACAACTGTCATTTTGAATATTTGGTTGTTCATATTTTGAAAATCTGGTTTGCAGCATAATGGCTCAAAGAGTTATGAGGGCAGTTTGCATGAAACAGGATGTACGTTACTACTACATGTATTTGCCAATTACTGATTTAACCCTTTTGAGGTCAGTCCTGTTGTACTACGGCTATGAAGCCAGTGTCGATCCCATAGTACTAGACCATGAGCTCAGCTCACCCAAATTTAACTCTCACTCAGCTGTGAGAGGTAAATTTGGGCCTAGATACAAGACAATGGGTCTATGCAGTAAGTGTGCACCACATAAAAAAAAAATCCTGCAGCATGCAGTGCATGAAAAAAACTGAACATCATTCTGGCATAAAACAGTGACTTTGCAGTATATTTTCGTATGGTTTTTATGGTTGTGTTCTCGGTTTCTTGTTCTCATTTGACGGAATGGAAGATATATTACAGAAATAAAGATTAATTTGATTAATTTCAGGACTGTAAGTATAGTTTGAAATTTAGCTTAAAGCAGTGGAAATGTTTGAATTCTACCAATGTTCAAGAGTAAACAAATCATGTCACGCGTCCAATACACATTACCCGGTGGGTCTAATATACGTTCATGAATGCGTTGATATTTCATCTGGTTCCTAGATGATGGCACACTAGCAGGTACAAAGGAGTCTCTCCTACATGATCTTACACAGGTAATGACACAGGGACAGGAAATGGGTCTCAACCTGGATCCATCCAAATGTGAAATCATCTCAGTTAATCAACAAGTGATAAATGCAGTGAGATCAAAACTGCCAGGTGCAGCAGTCATTGCCCCCACAAACAGTGTCTTGCTAGGAGCACCTCTGGGAAGCAATGCCATTGACACAATTCTCAGGAAGAAATTGGAAGAGTTAAGGAGAATGGAACAACGAATAGGCAATCTGGACACCCACGATGCCTTGTACCTTCTCACAAAGTGCTCGAGTCTGCCCAGGTTGACATATTTCCTAAGATGTACACCTTCATATGATAACCCTATACTGCACGAATATGACAGTATCCTGAGGCAGATTTTTACGAAAGTACTTAACCTTACTCTAGAAGACGGGCAGTGGAACCAAGCTACACTTCCAGTCAGTCTAGGAGGCATTGGTGTCAGCAAGTCATCACAGATTGCACTACCTGTTTTTCTGTCCTCATGTATTGCATCCAGAGGGCTTGTAGCAGCGATTCTCCCTGAACATCTTAGGGACAAGATTGGAGTCCAGGACCAAAAGTTCATTGACGGAGCCATGATCTGGGTTAATCTAACGGGCTCTGAAACCAGACCTGCCCCCCCCAACAACTACAAACAATCGCACTGGGATGGTCCAATAGTGGAAAATATAGCCTCAACAATGCTTCACAGTGTGTCAGGGAAGGATAGAGCCCGCCTCCTGGCAGTGAGAGCACCTCATGCAGGGGATTTTCTGTTGGCTGTTCCCAACTCCAGCCTTGGTACACGCCTCGACCCACAGACCATCCGCATCGGTGTTGCCCTTCGACTTGCCATCCCTATTCTCACCGAACATAGGTGTATTTGTGGCAGTGAAGCAGCAGACCGATTCGGGTACCACGGTCTTGTGTACCATAAGTCCGAGGGAAAGATTGCAAGACATGAGGAGGTTAATAACATTATCAAGAGGAGCCTCACAACAGCCAGATGCCCAGCAGTAAGGGAGCCACCCCAGCTATGCAGATCTGATGGCAGCCAGAAGCGTCCAGATGGCATCACCCTTCAAGCCTGGACAGATGGGAAGCAGGTGGTGTGGGACTATACATGTGCATCTACCTTGGCTGATACCTATCTCCAATACACCAGGGAGGAAGGAGGGGCAGCTGCCAGCTTCAGGGAGTCCCAAAAGTCTAGAAAATATAGAGAACTTGCCCATCATTATATGTTTGTTCCCATAGGCTCAGAGACCCTTGGCTCATGGGGAAAGAATGCATCTAAATTCCTTAAGGAGCTGGGAAAAAGACTCATCAGGGTAACTAGGGATCCCAGGGCAGCTAGTTTTCTGTTCCAGTGGCTCAGTGCGGCTGTTCAAAGGGGTAATGCCTGCTGTATTTTGGGCACACGCCCCAGCTCTGAGGAGCTGGACGAGATTTTCGCCCTATAATCGGTGATACACACGTAACAACATGTACTGTATATGCCACCTTTATATCAACAATGTATCTCTTAAATCAAAAAATTACAATAATGTTGCATAACAGTAAATTTTTTTTTTTGTGTTAATAAAAGTTCAAAATGGAATTCATGTGTAAAGCATGGAAACTTAACTAATGAACAGAGAGAATGTTATTTTAGGGCAAGGAATGCCTGCACTGTTTATTCAAGACCCTATTCTGAAACTGGAATATTTTGAAATTTGTGAAATTAGCCAGATTACCAATTACTGATCACTATTGGGTAGTCAAAACAGTTGATTGGGCAATTTCTTGTGCTCAATCAATAAAATGGAAGACATACTAGCAAAACAGCTAAGAATTTGGAAAACTGGAACAATATAATTGGCCTAAATGGAGGAAATCGTCAGTGGGTAAATATCACTGACACAGCAAAATTTGCGAAGGCATAATTTGTCAGTTTTCCACCAAATTTTGCACTTTTTGTTTTAGTACCTTCAGAAAAAGATTCTCTACTATTTCATAAAAAAAATATTTTTCTTTTTTTAAGTTTTGCAACCCTGAGAACAAGTTTGAGAGCAGGGGTCGTCACCCTAAAAGAGTAAATTTCACTGTACTAAAATTATTTTATGTAATGGTACACACTCCAACATTGTACAGCACTTAGTTATTTCAGTCTGGATGACAAGTTGATGAGGATGTCATATGTGATAGAAGGCCAAGATGTTAGTAATTGATCAATTTCTGCCTCTCTTTCAAATAGATGTCTTCAGATGCTGTCAGGCAGCACTGTTCATGCATGCCCAGTACCCACCTTCTCTTACTCTATTAGACACACTGATGTTGTATTAGGGATAGCCATGGCAATTCTTTATACTACCTCTAACATACTCTCTCCATTCCAAGCTGAATTATCCCAGAACCCTCAATGACAGTGTGCATGCCTACGAAGAAGCTACACCGACAGTGACAGACTGAAAAAAAGCTTGGATTAGGGAACACCTGACAGATAAATTTCAGGATTGTGAATATAACTAGCAAATTTCCATAAAGATCAGGTACTAGGCACCATGCTCAAAATAATTAAGGGCTCTTCCTTGTAAAAAAAAAATAAAAACATTAATTTTTGTAACACTCATGTACTGTACTTTCTTGAAAAAAATTATTTTTATTATCTTTTTTACATTATGGCCTTCTCCTGCCAAGGATGGCTGACCCAAAGAAGAAAGAATATTCACCCACTGCCATCTTTCCAGAAGCATGTTGACATCAAAATTAGACTACCTCTCTGACTGCAACAACCCCACCCCCCACAACTCCAGGACTTAAGTCCAGCTAATGAGTTTCTCTGATTCCCTTTAGGTTACCTTGATGACACTGCAACAGCACATTACTCCATATTATTATTATTATTATTATAATCAAAAAGAAGCGCTAAGCCACAAGGACTATACAGCACATTACTCCATAAAAATTACTTGTTTCCACTTCGACCTAACATGCTCACACAAGTCTGTTAGATCTTGAAGCCATTAGCAATCAAAATCTCCTTTACTTTCTCATTCACTCTCACTCTCAATTCTCTCTCACTCACTCACTCACTCATTCTCTCTCTCTTTTTTTTTTTTTTTAATTACACAGGATTTGACAAGGTTAAGGATCCCTAGCTTTATTGACAAGCTATTTACAGGTTAAGGATTCCTAACTTTATTGGCAAGCTAAGAGCTGTTACCTACATCAGCTCATTTGAAAGCATTTTTATTGTTATGAGACATACAAGTAGGGGACAGGATGAAGTTAGAGCCATCTGTGGGCCAGCATTTTCATTTGATCAATTGACTTTATCTCGGTGACATCATTATGGTGTACGAATGTGTTCCATACTCGAGTCATCCTGGGTATATAGGATCTCAGATGGAGTGATGTTCTGGAGAACGGTAGAGCCAGAGTGAAGTTGCTGCTTTCTGCCCATCTCGTGGCATAAAAGCTTGTTTCATGCTGTCCTCGAAGTGGATCCAAGTGTGGTACTTTGACAATATTGGTGTTGTACATAACAGTAAGGGCACCCACATCTCTCCTGTGTTGAAGGCTCTGCTGAAATGACAGATCTATCCAGGATGGATCCAGGCGAGAGATGAGACGTCTTGCTCTGTTCTCTATTCTGTCAAGCAGTCGCAGATGAGAGGGGGGGAGGCAAACCAAGAAAGTGGAGTATACTCAAGGTGTGAGCGTACTTGTGCCTCGTACAGAATCTTGCAACCCCTACTGTCAAGCAGATGCAAGATACGGCAAAGTGCTGTAAGCTTCCTGGTTGCCTTGTTTGCAAGTTACAACATGGTTCTTTATGGTCAGTTTGGAGTCAAATTTCACCCCAAGGTTATCAACTTCTTCTCCAGGTGCCAACACCCTCTCATTCATTCTCTCTCATTCTCCCTCTCTCACTCTCACCCTTCCTGGGACAACCCATACCCCTCCTTCCTTCAACCCCAGATTTTTATATTAATATTAACTGGAGCAAGAGCAAGGGGCTAGTAACCCCTTCTGTATAAATTACTATATGTAAAACAAAACTTCATAGTTTTCTTCCTTTTCAAGTTACCCTGCCTTGGTGGGAGATAGCCGGAATGTTGAAAAAAAAAATAATTATTAAATGTATCATTACTAGTCTGTTGGTAAACCATACCCCCGGCCGGGATTGAACCCGCGGTCATAGAGTCATAGTTGTCAATTCATTTGCACCAATCTTCACTGATGGCTGTAAAATTATAAGGCTAGAAACTGAACATGACAGTACGAGACTACAAAAATGACCAGAAAACTATAAAAAAAAAAAAAATGGTCAAACAAGTGACTAAAACAGTTCAACCCTCAGGAAATGCAAGGTAATGAAACTGGGTACTGAGAAATGGAGAGCAAAAAAATACAGTACCAACTGACTAGGAATAAATGAGTAAAACGAAGATATAGTAATAATCCTTACATCAAATCTGAATAGAACAGAAAAAGAATATCAACAATGGCAAATGCTGAGCTGGCCATTATAAATCTAAAGAAAAACTATTTGCAGCAACCTTTACCACTTGTCTGCTATAAATACGTAAGTACACAAGGGTAGTATTGAACATCATATCAAACACGAAAGTTCAAAAGTATGCATCCAGGTTAATATCATGCTGAGCTACAAGTAAAAAAAAAAAAATTAACTATATATACTGTATTTGGAAGAACACAAAACAATATAATAATTACATGCAAAATACCCTCAATACAAAAAAAAAAAAGCATTAACAAGACAAGATCTTGACCAAGAGAACAAAAATTGAAAATGTACACAAAACCAAGCCACAGAGACTTCAGGAAACACTTCAACTTCAACATACAAGTAGTAAAGGAATTGACATGAGCTAGACAATGCACTCCAAAATAACTTCATGTGTAAGATTGAACGGAAATAACAGATTTACTTATTAATCATTGTGACTTTGTAAAAACTTACTGCTAGTTTTAGAACCAGCTTGCCACAGGTTTGAACCCAACTACAATCATTAAGAAGGTGGAGCTAATTGATATTACTAAATCAAAATTAAAGACGTAGACAAATAGCTAACTGCAAATACATAATTACTGCCAACAATGAAAATATATTCCTAAACTGTCAATAGAGCATATTTAAATGACACAAGGGTTAGTTTTACAAAGGAAATAACATTAACATTTGTTATAATAAGAACTGTAACAAATATTAACCTGCATGTCCTTACCTTAACATTAGCACAAAATGGATGGTAACACTGGCCACACTGAGCACAAGCAATGAGACGACCTTCTTGATCTTGTCCGAATGCCCCACACATGGCACAAACATCTTGTTCAAGACAGAATTCATCATCAGTAGATACGAGAATAACTTTATTCTCTTCACCTTCCTCCTTTCCAGAACTATGATTGGACTCCATCACCTACATAAGAAAACCAAAGGACAATTAGAAAGCAATGAGACAAAGCAAACAATAAAAATGTATCTCAACTGCAAATTTAGCCCTCATTAAACATCACAAAGAAACAAGCAAATTAATCATAAGATCAATACACAATAGTTTTCTTCTAAAGCTGAGGGGCTATTCAATAGATAGAAAACACTGCAAACACTGTGGTCCATATATGTACTAGGAATTTTTCACAGAACTTTATAAAAGACAAATAAGAAGAACATGGAAGCTTCATAGACAGATATTTGCCTACTTGGATTTTACAAGGGTAAAGCACAGGTGAAAAATGATAAATAGGGGGAGGGGGGGATCTTTAATTGAATTATGAAATAAAAAAAGGATAAATTATACGAAACATGGTATAAGGTGCAAACAGCAGTTAACTATATTACTAGATAAATGGTAGATGGGCAAACTTCTAGATGTGCATAATTTATAGGGGGGGTGACACATGCCACATCATTCAATAGGTAGCAACAGCAAGAGTAAAAAGTAGGTGGAGAACAAAGAGAATGACATCAGCAAGATAGAAGTAAAAGTTAAAATGAACGAAACAAAAGAGAAGGCAGTCAGAGGATGATAAAAATACCTATCCAAGGAAAGAAGGGCTAAAGAGAGTACAGATAATGAGGTGGTGGTCAGTAGATTTTGGAATCCAGTACTAGTGTATGCATCAGAATTCTGCGAGTTTAAGAAGGTTGGTGTAGGAGAGAAGAAGCATGATTGATGGAATGATGAGATAACAGGGAGAAAAAGTTAGCAAATGAAAAGTTTTTACGAAGTAGAAGTGATATATGAAAGGCAGAGTATAAGGAGAGAAAATGAGACTTAAAAGAGTGGTGCAGGACTGTAAAAAGGAGCAGAGAGAGAATGAGAGAGGTTTTATCAGTATATTTAGCTGAGAATAAGAAAAAGTTTTAGCAAGATTAATACATTAAGAAAGTCGACTTGGCAGTTAAGAACAAAAGTGGGGAGATGGAGATGCTGGAAAGATGGAGGATATTTTGAAGAGCTACTAAAAGTTAATGAAAGGAGGTTGTGATTTCATGCACTCGTCAAGAAGAAGCAACATCTCAAAGGAGAAATAAACAAGTGTGAGAGAACTGCCTGAGGCAGTGGGTAGAATGAAAAGGAAAAAAGCAGTTGTGACACATGGAATTAAGACTTGACTGTTGCAACCCCAAATCCTGAAGTGTCTCCTGGTGTCACAAAATATTTGAGAAAAAAAAAAAAAATTTCTTAAGAAATGATAGAGAATCTTTTCCCGAAGATAACGACTGCAAAAGTACGAAATTTGACGGAAAACTTACGGAATTACGCTCTCGCAAAGTTAGCGATCTCAGCTTCATTTACGCATCGGTGATTTTGCCCACTTTGAGCCCTATTTTCAGCCAATTCCATTGTTCCAGACCACCAAACTCAAAGCTATTTCTTTAAAACTCCATTTGTTCTATCGATTGAGCACAAGAAATTGCTCACGTACCGATTTCAACTGCCCAATGAAGTCAGAAATTGGCAATGTGGCCAAAGTCTCAAAGTCAACCATTTTAATCCAAATCACAGTCAGAGTTTTGTTTTTCTCATTATGCACTGCGTGCTGCAGGATTTTTTTTTATACTGTGCACACTGACCACACAGACCCATTCCCTAGCATGTGGGCCTACCAGCTTTCTCCTGCTTGATTTGAAGCCGCTAAAGTTTTTGAGTATACACCTACCATCCGACTTACGACCTGCTCGACTTAAGACCACTCGACTTATGACCGTATTTTTTTATGCCAAATTTCTGGGAAATAAACAACTATTTGTGTTGTACACAGTGTTTATCCTAAACCTTACAGTATAAAATACAGTACTAACAACATAAAAAGTAAAGTAAAACATGAAATACCAAAATAAAACAAAAAAATAAAGTCATTACAAAAATGTTTTGTTAATATTCAGTAGTAAATTTCAACTTACGACCATTTCGACTTACGACCGGTTTCTCAGAACCGAACTCGGTCGTAAGTCGGATGGTAGGTGTATATACGTGAAACACACTGGCTCATAAGATGTTTATATACGACCAAAACAGTCAAAGGGTTAAAAGCAGATTGGGATATAATTTTTGAAGGACTGGTATATTTATTCTTTCTTTTGGGTCACCCTGCCTTGGTGGGAAACAGCAGACGTGTTTAAAAAAAACAAAAATACAGTACATGAAAGAAGTGAAGGTATGTAAGGAATGGCAGAGAGCATGACAGCTCGTTTGCATAAAGAAAATGAGACCCCAAGGGTAAAAAATTTTTAATTTTCATATTTTTGATGTTACTGCTTTCAGAAAAAGATAGTATACTATTTTAGAATTTTTTTTTTTTTAATTCCCGACATTGTCAGCACACTTAATTTCAGGGGTCCCGACAATGAAGGGGCTAATAACAAGTGTAAACATTTGTAAAAGTAACTTGCCTGAAGAGAAATATTTTGGTAGTTGAAATAACCTCTGTATCCACGTCCATTGCCTCGACCTCGGCGAACTGGAATTGTTTGCCCTCGCTTTTTTGAACTGGAAACTGCCTTCTTTCCCACTCCATACTTTTCACCAGCACCTCCTCGTAATCTTGGAAGAAATCCACCTCTCTTAGCTAAGCTCAGGGGTTTTCCACGAGAACAGAAACTACTCTGAGGTTTGGGAACAGAAGAGAGATCTTCAGATTTACCCTCTGATGTTAAATCTGTATCATTGGAATCCTCAGAATGAACTGAAGATTCTGGAGGCCCATCACAACTGTCATCTTGAGCTGTCAAAGAGGAACACACATCAACTGAAACTAAATGAAGTCGAACAATGCACCTAAAATATCACATGTATGAATACAGAACAGGAAAAAAAATGCACTTTAAAGAAAACTTATTTAAAAGATCCAAACGAATTTATTCTGAAGCTGTTCTATTCAGGTAAAAGATATTTCAAAGCTCCAGACATTCATTTTACTTTACATTCAGTAAACAATTCCTATAACCCAAATTCAACTGTGCTACTTAATTCCATGTAACACACAAACAAAACCACAAAAACAAACACACACACACAAACACACACACACACACACAAAAGGGGTTTATTATATAATTTTTTTTTTTTCAACAAGTCGGCCATCTCCCACAGAGGCAGGGTGACCCAAAAAAAGAAAGAAAATCCCCAAAAAGAAAATACTTTCATCATCATTCAACACTTTCACCTCACTCACACATAATCACTGTTTTTGCAGAGGTGCTCAGAACAACAGTTCAGAAGCATATACGTATAAAGATACACAACATATCCCTCCAAACTGCTAATATCCCGAAACCCCTCCTTTAGAGTGCAGGCATTGTACTTCCCATTTCCAGGACTCAAGTCCAGCTATATAAAAATAACAGGTTTCCCTGAATCCCTTCAATAAATATTACCCTGCTCACACTCCAACAGATCGTCAGGTCCCAAATACCATTTGTCTCCATTCACTAATATCGAACATGCTCATGCACGCTTGCTGGAAGTCCAAGCCCCTCGCCCACAAAACCTCCCTTACCCCTTCCTTCCAACCTTTTCGAGGATGACCCCTACCCCGTCTTCATTCTCCTACAGATTTAAATGCTCTCCATGTCATTCTACTTTGATCCATTCTCTCTAAATGACCAAACAACCTCAACAACCCTTCTTCAGCCCTCTCACTAATACTTTTATTAACTCCACACCGTCTCCTAATTTCCACACTCCAAATTTTCTGAATAATATTTACACCACACATTGCCCTTAGACAGGACATCCCACTGCCTCCAACCGTCTCCTCGCTGCTGCATTCACAACCCAAGCTTCATGCCCATATAAAAGTGTTGGTACTACTATACTTTCATACATTCCCTTCTTTGCCTCCATAGATAACGTTTTTTGACTCCACATATACCTCAACGCACCACTCACCTTTTTTCCCTCATCAATTCTATGATTAACCTCATACTTCATAAATCCATCCACTGACACATCAACTCCCAAGTATCTGAAAATATTCACTTCTTCCATACTCCTCCTTCCCAATTTGATATCCAATTTTTCTTTATCTAAATCATTTGATACCCTCATCACCTTACTCTTTTCTATGTTCACTTTCAGCTTTCTACCTTTACACACACATTCCCAAACTCATCCACTAACCTTTGCAATTTTTCTTTAGAATCTCCCATAAGCACAGTATCATCAGCAAAAAGTAACTGTGTCAATTTCCATTTTGTATTTGATTCCCCATAATTTAATCCCACCCCTCTCCCAAACACCCTAGCATTTACTTCTTTTACAACTCCATCTATAAATATATTAAACAACCATGGTGACATTACACATCCCTGTCTAAGACCTACTTTTACTGGGAAGTAGTCTCCCTCTCTTCTACACACCCTAACCTGAGCCTCACTATCCTCATAAAAACTCTTTACAGCATTTAATAACTTACCACCTATTCCATATACTTGCAACATCTGCCACATTGCTCCCCTATCCACTCTATCATATGCCTTTTCTAAATCCATAAATGCAATAAAAACTTCCCTACCTTTATCTAAATACTGTTCACATATATGCTTCAGTGTAAACACTTGATCTACACATCCCCACTCTGAAACCTCCTACCTCATCTGCAATCCTACATTCTGTCTTACCTCTTAATTCTTTCAATTATAACCCTACCGTACACTTTTCCTGGTATACTCAGTAAACTTATTCCTCTATAATTTTTACAATCTCTTTTGTCCCCCTTCCCTTTATATAAAGGGACTATACATGCTCTCCGCCAATCCCTAGGTACCTTCCCCTCTTTCATACATTTATTAAACAAAAGTACCAACCACTCCAACACTATATCCCCCCCTGCTTTTAACATTTCTGTCATGATCCCATCAGTTCCAGCTGCTTTACCTACTTTCATTCAACGTAATGCCTCACGTACCTCCCCCACACTTACATTTTGCTCTTCTTCACTCCTAAAAGATGGTATACCTCCCTGGCCAGTGCATGAAATTACCGCCTCCCTTTCTTCCTCAATATTTAAAAGTTCCTCAAAATATTCTCGCCATCTACCTAATACCTCTATTTCCCCATCTACTAACTCCCCTACTCTGTTTTTAACTGAC
Source organism: Cherax quadricarinatus (assembly GCF_038502225.1). Lineage (NCBI taxonomy): Eukaryota > Metazoa > Arthropoda > Malacostraca > Decapoda > Parastacidae > Cherax > Cherax quadricarinatus. The sequence continues at coordinate 41,593,660 of NC_091306.1, forward strand.
AAATCCATACGTTCCCTTGGCTTTCTTAACTTGCTTAACTCGCTCCAAAATTTTTTCTTATTTTCATTAAAACTTCTTGACAGTGCCTCTCCCACTCCATCATCTCCTTTCCTTTTGCACTCTCTCACCAATCTCTTCACCTTTCTTTTACTCTCCATATACTCTGCTCTTCTTACAACACTTCTGCTTTGTAAAAACCTCTCATAAGCTACCTTTTTCTCTTTTATCACACCCTTTGTACTTCATCATTCCACCAATCACTCCTCTTTCCTCCTGCCCCCACCCTCCTATAAGCACGAACTTCTGCCCCACATTCTAATACTGCATTTTTAAAACTCATCCAACCCTCTTCAACCCCCCCACTACTCATCTTTGCACTAGCCCACCTTTCTGCCAATAGTCGCTTATATCTCACCCGAACTTCCTCCTCCCTTAATTTATACACTTTCACCTCTCTCTTACTTGTTGTTGCCACCTTCTGCTTGTCCCATCTACCTCTTACTCTAACTGTAGCTACAACTAGATAATGGTCCAATATATCAGTTGCCCCTCTATAAACATGTACATCCTGGAGCCTACCCATCAACCTTTTATCCACCAATACATAATCTAACAAACTACTTTCATTAGGTGCTACATCATACCTTGTATATTTATTTATCCTCTTTTTCATAAAATATGTATTACTTATTACCAAATCTCTTTCTACACATAGCTCAATTAAAGGCTCCCCATTTACATTTACCCCTGGCACCCCAATCTTACCTACTACTCCATCCATAACATTTTTACCCACTTTAGCATTGAAATCCCCAACCACAAGTACTCTCACACTTGGTTCAAAACTCCCCACGCATTCACTCAACATTTCCCAAAATCTCTCTCTCTCATCTACACTTCTCTCATCTCCAGGTGCATATACGCTTACTATAACCCACTTTTCACATCCAATCTTTATTTTACTCCACATAATCCTTGAATTAATACATTTTTAGTCCCTCTTTTCCTGCCATAGCTTATCCTTCAACATTATTGCTACTCCTTCTTTAGCTCTAATTCTATTTGAAACCCCTGACTTAATCCCATTTATTCCTCTCCACTGAAACTCTCCCACCCCCTTCAGCTTTGTTTCACTTAAAGCCAGGACATCCAGCTTCTTCTCATTCATAACATCCACAATCATCTCTTTCTTATCATTTGCACAACATCCACACACATTCAGACTTCCCACTTTGACAATTTTCTTCTTCTTATTCTTTTTAGTAATCTTTACAGGAAAAGGGGTTACTAGCCCATTGTTCCCGGCATTTTAGTTGACTTTTACAACACGTATAGCTTACGGAGGAAAGATTCTTATTCCACTTCCCCATGGATATAAAAGGAAAAGTAATAAGACCAAGAACTATTAAGATAAAATCTAAGAAAACTCATATGAGTGTGTATAATAAACATGTACATGTATGTGTAGTGTGACCTAAGTGTAAGTAGAAGTAGCAAGACATACCTGTAATCTTGCATATTTATGAGACAGACAAAAGACACCAGCAATCCTACCATCATGTAAAACAATTACAGGCTTTCGTTTTACACTCACTTGGCAGGATGATAGTACCTCCCTGGGTGGTTGTTGTCTACCAACCTACTACACTATATAGTACACTATAATTATAAGCAACAGCATAGATAACTGTTGTAATCAGTGAAAGAACATACATACAACTTACTGGTGCGTGGTGACTGACTCGGAGACGCAACTATCCTATTACAACTGCTGCATACATATTCATATGAGTGATCAGCATTCCACTTGGTCTGAATTACACTGAGGTCAGCATCAATATCACACATACTATGGACATGCCTGATGGAGAAATTGCAAATTACCACAAAAGTTTTAAGTATACAAAAGCACTCCGACAACTTTAAAGAGAAAAACTAAGTTTTTTTTTTGAGGCATATTTAATATGTTCTCTGAGACTATAGGTTCCTAGCATCACTACTAGTGATACCTCTATTCAAGTTAAACTTTATAATATTACATGAGCAGTCAATATTCAATTTCAAATTTTGCTATGAACACCATTTTACTTTTTAGCACTTGCTCAACTCTCACCTCAATATTGGCATATGTATTTTAAGTACAAGAGGAGAGTTATTAAATGGAGAGTTAGAGGTATCAGGAAGATGAAGGGAATATTTTGAGGAATTGCTAAATGTTGATGAAGATAGGGAAGCTGTGATTTCGAGTATAGGGCAAGGAGGAATAACATCTTGTATTTTTGAGGAGGAGCCTGTTGTGAGTGTTAGGGAAGTTCGTAAGGCAGTGGGTAGAATGAAAGGGGGTAAGGTAGCAGGGATTGATGGGATAAAAATAGAAATGTTAAAAGCAGGTGGGGATATAGTTTTAGAGTGGTTGGTGCTTTTATTTAATATATGTATGAGTGGGTGAGATGTTATCAACAAATTTTGTTGAAAATAAGAAAAAGTTTTGGAGTGAGATTAACAAGTTAAGAAAGCCTAGAGAACAAATGGATTTGTCAGTTAAAAATAGGAGAGGAGAGTTATTAAATGGAGAGTTAGAGGTATTGGGAAGATGGAAGGAATATTTTGAGGAATTGTTAAATGTTGATGAAGATAGGGAAGCTGTGATTTCGTGTATAGGGCAAGGAGGAATAACATCTTGTAGGAGTGAGGAAGAGCCAGTTGTGAGTATGGGGGAAGTTCGTGAGGCAGTAGGTAAAATGAAAGGGGGTAAGGCAGCCGGGATTGATGGGATAAAGATAGAAATGTTAAAAGCAGGTGGGGATATAGTTTTGGAGTGGTTGGTGCAATTGTTTAATAAATGTATGGAAGAGGGTAAGGTACCTAGGGATTGGCAGAGAGCATGCATAGTTCCTTTGTATAAAGGCAAAGGGGATAAAAGAGAGTGCAAAAATTATAGGGGGATAAGTCTGTTGAGTGTACCTGGTAAAGTGTATGGTAGAGTTATAATTGAAAGAATTAAGAGTAAGACGGAGAATAGGATAGCAGATGAACAAGGAGGCTTTAGGAAAGGTAGGGGGTGTGTGGACCAGGTGTTTACAGTGAAACATATAAGTGAACAGTATTTAGATAAGGCTAAAGAGGTCTTTGTGGCATTTATGGATTTGGAAAAGGCGTATGACAGGGTGGATAGGGGGGCAATGTGGCAGATGTTGCAAGTGTATGGTGTAGGAGGTAGGTTACTGAAAGCAGTGAAGAGTTTTTACGAGGATAGTGAGGCTCAAGTTAGAGTATGTAGGAAAGAGGGAAATTTTTTCCCAGTAAAAGTAGGCCTTAGACAAGGATGTGTGATGTCACCGTGGTTGTTTAATATATTTATAGATGGGGTTGTAAGAGAAGTAAATGCGAGGGTCTTGGCAAGAGGCGTGGAGTTAAAAGATAAAGAATCACACACAAAGTGGGAGTTGTCACAGCTGCTCTTTGCTGATGACACTGTGCTCTTGGGAGATTCTGAAGAGAAGTTGCAGAGATTGGTGGATGAATTTGGTAGGGTGTGCAAAAGAAGAAAATTAAAGGTGAATACAGGAAAGAGTAAGGTTATGAGGATAACAAAAAGATTAGGTGATGAAAGATTGAATATCAGATTGGAGGGAGAGAGTATGGAGGAGGTGAACGTATTCAGATATTTGGGAGTGGACGTGTCAGCGGATGGGTCTATGAAAGATGAGGTGAATCATAGAATTGATGAGGGAAAAAGAGTGAGTGGTGCACTTAGGAGTCTGTGGAGACAAAGAACTTTGTCCTTGGAGGCAAAGAGGGGAATGTATGAGAGTATAGTTTTACCAACGCTCTTATATGGGTGTGAAGCGTGGGTGATGAATGTTGCAGCGAGGAGAAGGCTGGAGGCAGTGGAGATGTCATGTCTGAGGGCAATGTGTGGTGTGAATATAATGCAGAGAATTCGTAGTTTGGAAGTTAGGAGGAGGTGCGGGATTACCAAAACTGTTGTCCAGAGGGCTGAGGAAGGGTTGTTGAGGTGGTTCGGACATGTAGAGAGAATGGAGCGAAACAGAATGACTTCAAGAGTGTATCAGTCTGTAGTGGAAGGAAGGCGGGGTAGGGGTCGGCCTAGGAAGGGTTGGAGGGAGGGGGTAAAGGAGGTTTTGTGTGCGAGGGGCTTGGACTTCCAGCAGGCATGCTTGAGCGTGTTTGATAGGAGTGAATGGAGACAAATGGTTTTTAATACTTGACGTGCTGTTGGAGTGTGAGCAAAGTAACATTTATGAAGGGATTCAGGGAAACCGGCAGGCCGGACTTGAGTCCTGGAGATGGGAAGTACAGTGCCTGCACTCTGAAGGAGGGGTGTTAATGTTGCAGTTTAAAAACTGTAGTGTAAAGCACCCTTCTGGCAAGACAGTGATGGAGTGAATGATGGTGAAAGTTTTTCTTTTTCGGGCCACCCTGCCTTGGTGGGAATCGGCCGGTGTGATAATAAAAAAAAAAAAAAAAAAAAAATGTATGGAAGAGGGTAAGGTACCTAGGGACTGACACAGAGCATGCATAGCTCCTTGGTATAAAGGCAAAGGGGACAAAAGAGAGTGCAAAAATTTTAAGGGAATAAGTCTGTTGCATTCTCCATTGGGAAGTGGAACAGAATTTTTCCTCTGTAAGCCATGCGTGTTGTAAGAGGCGACTAAAATGCCGGGAGCAAGGGGCTAGTAACCCTTTCTGTATAAATTACTAAATTTAAAAAGAGAAACTTTCGTTTTTCTTTTTGGGCCACCCTGCCTTGGTGGAATACGGCCGGTTTATTGAAAGAAAGAAGTCTGTTGAATATACCTGGTAAAGTGTATGGTAGAGTTATTATTGAAAGAATTAAGAGTAAGACAGAGAGTAGGATAGCAGATGAACAAGGAGGCTCTAGGAAAGGTAGGGGGTGTGTAGACCAAGTGCTTACAGTGAAACATATAGATGAACAGTATTTAGTCAAGGGTAAAGATGTTTTTGTGGCATTTATGGATTTGGAAAAGGCATATGACAGGGTACATAGGTGAGCAATGTGGCAGATGTTACAAATGATGTAATAGGAGGTAGGTTACTGAAAGCAGTGAAGAGTTTTTATGAGCATAGTGAGGCTCAGGTTAGAGTATGTAGGAGAGAGGGTGATTATTTCCCAGTAAAAGCAGGCCTTAGACAAGTATGGGTGATGTCACCATGGATGTTCAATATATTTATAGATGGGGTTGTAAGAGAGGTGAATGCCTGGGTGTAGGCAAGAGGTGTGGGGTTAAAAGATAAAGAATCTAACACAAAGTGTGAGATGTCACAGTTGGTCTTTGCTGATGACACTATGGTTTTGGGAGATTCTGAAGAGAAGTTGCAGAAGTTCGTGGATGAGTTTGGTAGGGTATGTAAAAGAAGAAAATTAGAAGTGAATATAGGAAAGAGTAAAGTGATGAGAATAATAAAAAAATTAGGTGATGAAAGATTGGATATCAGATTGGAGGGAGAGAGCATGGAGGTGGTGAATGTTTTCAGATATTTAAGAGTGGACGTGTCAGCAGATGGGTTTATGAAAGATGAGATGAATCATAGAATTGATAAGGGGAAAAAGGTGAGTGGTGCACTGAGGAGTCTGTTGAAACAAAGAACTCTGTCCATGAGAGTATAGTTATACCAATGCTCTTATATGGGTGTGAAACACGGGTGATGAATGTTGCAACAAGGAGAAGGCTGGAGGCAGTGGAAATGTCATGCCTGAGAGCAGTGTGTGGTGTGAATATAATGCAAAGAATTCATAGTTTGGAAATTAGGAGGAGGTGCAGGATTACCAAAAGAATTATCCAGAGGGCTGAGGAGGGGTTGTTAAGGTGGTTTGGGCATGTAGAGAGGATGGAAGGAAATAGAATGACTTCAAGTGTATAAATCTGTAGTGGAATGAAGGCGGGGCAGGGGTTGGCCTAGGAAAGGTTGGAGGGAGGGGGTAAAGGAGGTTTTGTATATGAGGGGCTTGGACTTCCATTCGCTCTTATCTAGCATGCATGAGCATGTTAGATAAGAGCAAATGGAAATAAATGGTTTTTAGGACTTGACATGCTGATGGAGTAGAGCAAGGTAACATTTATGAAAGGGTTCAGGGAAACTGACAGGCCGGACTTGAGCCCTGGAGATAGGAAGTACAATGCCTGCACTCTGAGGGAGGGATGTTAATGCTGCAGTTTAATAACTGTAGGGTAAGCATGCCTTTGGCAAGACAGTGATGGAGTGAATGATGAAAGTTTTTCTTTTTCAGGCCACTCTGCCTTGATGTGAGACAGCCTATGTGTTAATAAAATAAATAAATAGTTTGTCAGATAACCAAAACTGCTCTTCCAACAATGCTCCCACGGTACAGAGCAACATTCCAACATTTATGAAAACATCTCAGAATGGGTACTAGTCTCTTGTCAGGTTTATGACTTGTAAATTTCTTACAATTCTGAAACTTACAAAAATATAACTTATCCCAGACAAAGGGAATATCCTTTATTTCATCAAACTGTAACCCTGCTGCTCTTGCCTCAGAAATATCAAGTTAGAAAAACGATCTTAAAACAAATTATTTATTTTTATTTTAACACGCTGACAGTTTCCCATCAATGCAGGGTGACCCGAAAAAGCCACTTTCACCATCATTCACACTATCGGTGTCTGTTAGAGGCATGCAGTTAAGACAGTTTAGATGTCCCTTTACACAGCAAATATCCCAAAACCCTACTTTAGAGTGCAGGCACTGTACTTTCTACCTTCAGGACTCAAGTCTGGCTAACTGGTTTCCCCCCCCTTCACTAAATATTACCTTGCTCACACTCCAACAGCTTCCAAAGTCCCAAAAACCATTTCATCTCATTACAGGTGGTTGAGCATTGAGAAGGCAGGTGTGTGTGTGCTAGATCGGAGTGGAGACTAAGTGGCTTTTGGGATAGTATGAAGTTAGTGCGAGAGTAAAATAGCACTTATGAAGGCATTCAGTTAAACTGGTTAGCCAGACTTGAGTCCTGGAGGTGAGAAATACAGTCCTGTATTGTAAAACTCCAACCCATCCTTCAATAGGGATGTTGCAGTTCAGAGGGTCATATGAATTGTAATGTTTGCACTCTGTTGGCAAGACAGCTGCTGAATAAATGGAGAAAGTTTCCTTCTTTTGGGTAACTCCCTTCATGGGAGAAAATTACTGTGGTCAAAAATAAATTATATATACAACTGAAAAATTTTAATTAGTTTTATTCCTATGTTTGGTCAAAATGTTTTATATAATAATTGGCAATTTTCATAAATGAAAAAAGCAAACTATTAATACCTCCTTATAACACTTAAAAGTATACTCAAAGATATTAACCCTGTGACTGTCGCAGGCCCCTTTCTGAAACTGTCCTTCTAAGTCGATAAATTTTTGAAAAAAAAGAAAAAAATATATTTTTTTCTTATGAAATGATAGAGAATCTTTTCCCGATGGTAATGACACCAAAAGTTCGAAATTTGGTCGAAAACTCACGGAATTATGCTCCCGCGAAGTTAGCGGTCTCGGCGACATATGTGTATCGGCAATTTTGCCGACTTTGAGCCCTGTTTTCAGCCAATTCTTTGGTCCAGTTGACCAAACTCATAGCTATTTCTTTAGAACTCCATTTTATCTATCAGCTGAGTACAAGAAACCGCCCATTTACCAATTTGAACTACCCAATATAGTGGTCAGAAATTGGCAATTTGGCCAATTTCACGCAAATTAAAAAAGATGCCAATTTCAAAATAGGGTCCAGAATAAACAAGGTAGACATTCTTGGCACTAAAATAACATATCCTCTGTTCATTAGTCACATTCTAGGCCCCTCTTATATTATTATTGCTTTCTATTTTGATTTTTTATTCATACAAAAAAATACAAAATTTACTGTGATGCAGACTACTGCATAATTGCAAAAATAGTATAAATAATATCAGTGCACTAGTGAAAGAATATTAGACTCCCCAGTTGATGCATATTGGACGTGTGGTGTGATTTGTTTACTCCTGAACATTGGTAAAAATTGAACATTTCAGCTACTTTGAGCTCAGTTTCAAGGCCGTTTTCATCGTCAAAGTAATGAAAATCATCTCTATTTCTGTAATTTGTTTTCCATTTTATCAACTAAGACCATGAAAACGCGAATACAACAACAAATACTATATAAAAAATACACCTCAAAGTCAGCGTTTTAATCCAAAAAAACGATTAGTTTTTTTTTCTCATTACGCACTGTGTGCTGCAGGATTTTTTTTATGTGGTGCACACTGACCACACAGACCCATTCTCTCACATGTGGGCCTACCAGCTTTCTCCCACTTGATTTGAAGCCGCTAGAATTTTTTTTTTTTCAACAAGTCGGCCGTCTCCCACCGAGGCAGGGTGACCCAAAAAAGAAAGAAAATCCCCAAAAAGAAAATGCTTTCATCATCATTCAACAATTTCACCACACTCACACATAATCACTGTTTTTGCAGAGGTGCTCAGAATACAACAGTTTAGAAGCATATACAGTGGACCCCCGCTTAACGATCACCTCCAAATGCGACCAATCATGTAAGTGTATTTATGTAAGTGCGTTTGTACGTGTATGTTTGGGGGTCTGAAATGGACTAATCTACTTCACAATATTCCTTATGGTAAAAAATTTGGTCAGTACTGGCACCTGAACATACTACTGGAATGAAAAAAGTTCGTTAACCGGGGGTCCACTGTACATATAAAGATACACAACATATCCCTCCAAACTGCCAATATCAAAAACCCCTCCTTTAAATTGCAAGCATTGTACTTCCCATTTCCAGGACTCAAGTCCGACTATATGAAAATAACCGGTTTCCCTGAATCCCTTCACTAAATATTACCCTGCTCACACTCCAACAGATCGTCAGGTCCCAAGTACCATTCGTCTCCATTCACTCCTATCTAACACGCTCACGCACGCTTGCTGGAAGTCCAAACCCCTTGCCCACAAAACCTCCTTTACCCCCTCTCTCCAACCCTTTCGAGGACGACCCCTACCTCGCCTTCCTTCCCCTATAGATTTATATGCTTCCCATGTCATTCTACTTTGATCCATTCTCTCTAAATGACCAAACCACCTCAACAACCCCTCTTCTGCCCTCTGACTAATACTTTTTTTAACTCCACACCTTTTCCTAATTTCCACACTCCGAATTTTCTGCATAATATTTACACCACACATTGCCCTTAGACAGGACATCTCTACTGCCTCCAACCATCTCCTCGCTGCTGCATTTACCACCCAAGCTTCACACCCATATAAGAGTGTTGGTACTACTATACTTTCATACATTCCCTTCTTTCATACATTCCCTTCAGAAACAGTGGCGCGTAAGACGTATTTATACGGCGTAAACAGTCAAAGTGTTAAAAAATAATTTACTAATAAAATTATATTTGTAATCTCTAGAAATGAAGGGCTATCATTCACTGTTAACCCTTTCATTATCCAGACCCCTGAAATTAATATTGCTCTCAGTGTCCACTTTTTTTCTGAAATGGTAGAGAATCTTCTTCCGAAGGTAATGGCACCAAATGTACTAAATTTGATGTAAACTCACGAATTACGCAGCCACATGGTGCAATTTACACTCGCGATTTTCCCCAGTTCCACTGCCTTCCATTCTATCGACTGAGAACAAGAAACCACCCATTCCACTATTTTAACTATAAAGTACACAGAAATCTGTAATTTGGCCAGTTTTACAAAAAAAAATTCCAATTTGAAAACAGAGTCCAAATAAACAATGTACACATTTCTGGCAATAAAACATTTCCTCTCTTCATTAACCCTTTGACTATCGCGGCCGTATATATACGTCTTACGAGGTACCGTGTTTGACGTATATATACTCATAAATTCTAGCGGCTTCAAATCAAGCAGGAGAAAGCTGGTAGGCCACACATGTGAGAGAATGGGTCTGTGTGGTCAGTGTGCACCGTATAAAAAAAATCCTGGAGCACGCAGTGCATAATGAGAAAAAAAAAACCGACCGTTTTTTTTAATTAAAATGCCGACTTTGTGGTCTATTTTCGTATAGTATTTAAGTTGTATTCTCGTTTTCTTGGTCTCATTTGATAGAATGGAAAACATATTATAGAAATAGAGGTGATTTTGATTGATTTTACTATAAAAAGAACCTAGAAATGGAGCTCAAAGTAGGGGAAATGTTTGATTTTTGCCAATGTTCAAAAGTAAACAAATGATGCCATTGTCCAATAAATGTCCAACTAGCCATTCTAATATGCAGTCATGAATGGGTTGATGTTATTTACACAATTATTACAGAATTGCAGTAGTCTGCATAATAGTAAGTCTTCTATTTTTTGTTTGAATAAAAATTCAAAATAGAAAGCAAGAGTAATAACAGAGGGGCCTGGAGACATGACTGATGAGCAAAGAAAATGTTATTTTAGAGCCAGGAATGTCTGCATTGTTCATTTTGAACCTTATTTTGAAATTGTCATATTTTTTAGTTTCCGTGAAATTCGCCAAATTGCAAATTTCTGACCACATTATTAGGTAGTTGAAATCAGTAAATGGGCAGTTTCTTGTACTCAATCGATAGAAAAAATGGAGTTCTAAAGATATAGCTATAAGTTTGGGCAACTGGAACAATGGAATTAGCTGAAAATAGGGCTCAAAGTGGGCGAAATCGCTGATTTATAAACAGCGCCGAGGTCGCTAACTTCGCAAGAGCATAATTCCGTCAGTTTTCCATCAAATTTCGTTTTTTTGGTGTCATTACAATCGGGAAACGATTCTCTATCATTTCATAAGAAATTTTTTTTTTTTTTTTTTAAATTTTGCGACACCAGGAGACACCTCAGGATTGGGTGTTGCGACAGTCAAAGGGTTAATCATGGCCCTAGGTCTCTCCTATATAACACCTGCCTTCCATTTTAAATTCATTACCACAAAAAAATGAAGATTTACTTTATTTCTTGGATAATAAAATATAACCAGGAATGATTGGTCGTGGTTTATGGTATCACATTAATTTAATCAGACCTATTAAAAATCCATAAAAAAGCTTGAGGGGTGTATGGAGTCTTACACATCCTCAGGAAAACTTGCAAAAATAGAATATTTCCACTACTTCCAGTCCTGAAACCCATTAAAATCATCTCTATTTTGGTATATCTTCCATTCTGTAAGTGATACCAAGAAATAGCCAATAAAACCATAAACACCATTCCAGAAAACACATCAATATTACTACATATTATGAAATTTCCTTTGATAATTACATAATCTTTAAAAATCCTTTCAGCTGCGAAATGCAATTCAAAGCCACATATCAAGTTCTTTGGAATAACCTTTCCCATGACTCCTATTTATGGAACATTGTTGATTTGTCACATGTTGTATTAGGTATCCCCAAAAGGGTACTTTTAAGAGGCTGCCTTAATTTTTATCCCTTTGTTCTTTTTTACTTTTTCCAACTTTCCGATTTTGTTTCACTCCTAACTCAAGAATGCCTCATCTACTTTGCTTCAAATTTTCAACACTTATGTATGGTAACGAGGATCAGATTCTTGAAACAATCAGCATGTTCACATGTCCTATGTCAGAGTTCTTGAACCCCAAAATCCTTAGTATTGTAGCTTTATTCAAAAAAATGTGCCAAAAAATTTGACGAAGGCATAAAATGTAATTTCTGGAAGATTTTGTTTGTAAAACAGTGTGAAATTTTTATTCCCGTTAAATCACGGTTATTAATTTTTAGATTGCGTCTTCTGAACAGTTTCAATATTTAATGGCTGATGCATCTTAGGACCAAGATAGTACCTATTAAATTTTGTTTGCATGCAGTCAAATTTGTTGATGTAATAAAAAATTAAAAAAAAAAAAAATCAATGGAACCCATGCCATAAAACTGGAGAATAACGTACCCGATTGGCATCAAATTTTCATCACTGGTGTGGTTTCCTAAACACAAATCTCAGGCTGTAATTGGGAGGCATAAGTTCCAATTTCTCAATTTTACTGGATATATACAGTGAAGTTAATCATTTACTCAATAACTAAAGAATGCGTCTTCTGATTGGCTTCAAAATATTTTTGACGATACATTTTATAAAAAGACTCACGAAATCGTAATGACACGATTGTAAACAAATCATTCCACGGGCAGGGATTAAACTCATGGCAAGTGAGTCTTAAAACTCCAGGCCAGTGCATAAGGGATGGAATTGTTGAAATCAGATCAATCACTGGAGGATGTCTTTCCTGCATAGCTTCAAACCTTCTCATTGGTGGGCTTTATATAAAAAACAAGCCTTGTCACTCACTCTGAGCTATGTACATTTCAATTTGTCAATTTTATTAATCTTTTCACTGTCTCTTACATAGATATACGTCATTAATGCAGGGATCACTAATGTAAATCTATGTTTTGAGCTCAGCTCTCTCGGATATGCTGCGAGTGGTAAATTTTGGGGCTAGAGATGAGAGAATTGGTCCATGCAGCAAGTGCGCATGAATAAAAAAAAAACCTGCACCAGCCACACAGTGCCTGATGGGAAAAGCAAACCTCTGACCTTGTGTTTGGTGTAAAAAATGAGTATACAAAACCCCTTGAAGCACAGTGTCAAGACAAAGTGGCGCTAAATTGCTGATGGTGCAGTTACTCAACATTGCTGCACCATCAGGACTGCCCCCAGTGAGCCTTGGCATGTTTTCTATTTGTTCTCACTGTTCCACACATACAAGCATGATTGTCTCTATCTGTGTCTACCTTTATCTGCCTCTCTCTGTACCAGATGAAGTTAATGTGGATAAGTATAAGGTACTATTCCGTGGGAATGAGAGGAGTGGTGTTAGGAGGCAATAACTTCACTGTTATAAAACTTAACTCCACAGACAACTGGTCTACCAAGTCTGGAGGATGAGCAGGAGTACTGTCCAGTACCAGGAGGTACTTAAGTGGCAATTTATTTTCCTGTAGGTATTTTTTCACACTCGGGCCAAACACTTCATGGACCCAGTCAATGAAAATTTGCCTTGCTACCCATGCCTTATTATTAGCTTTCCACATCACACACAATTTACTCTTGACGACATTGTTTTTCTTGAACACAGTGATACACCAGTAAAGGCTTCACTTTGAAATCCCCACTAGCATTACCACACAACAAAAGAGTAAGCCTATCCTTCATAGGCTTGTGTCCTGGCAGTGCCTTTTCCTCCTGCGTGATGTAGGTCCTCTTTGGTATTTTCTTCCAAAAGAGGCCTGTTTCGTCAATACTGAACACCTGCTGGGGGACGAATCCTTCAGTTTCTACGTACTCCTTGAATTCATGCACAAATTCTTCAGCTGCACCTTTGTCTGAACTTGCAGTCTCGCCATGCCTTACACACTGTGCATGCCACTACGCTTCTTAAATCTCTCAAACCAGCCATTGCTGGCCATAAATTCACTAACAGCAGCACTCGTTGCTTGCATTTTCTTTAGGAGATCCGCATACAACTGCCTTGCCTTTTCCCAAGTGATCGATTCCATAACACTATCTCCTGCTAATTGTTTATCACTGATCCACACCAACAATAACTTCTCCACATCTTCAATTACTGGTGATCATTGCTTTGTTAGCATATTTACCCCTTTCACAACATTAGCTTCCTTGATTTCTACTTTCTTTGCCAGGATCGAAGTGACTGTTGATTTGGATTTTCCATACATCCTGGCAAGCTCCAGGACACGTACACCACTCTCGTACTTTGCTACAATTTCTTTCCTGAATTCTATTGTGCTTCTCACTTTCTTTACCATAGGGTTGGCACTAGGAACTTTCTTTGGGCATATGGTGGCTTATTTCGCACTTGCACTCAATAAATAACCACAAAAAACAATGGATTATAACGAAATGTTTAGATGAATGCAAGGAGCCTTGTTCACTCACCCAGACATGGCAAGATTCACGAACGTGGCAGAGTGGCAGACGGACAGATCCAATACGGCCGATTTCCAAGTTGCCGGCAAAAATCCAGGATAGAATTTTGGCCAAAAAAGCAACCGAAATCCGAATTGGCCGATATCCGGAATGGCCGATATCTGACGGCCCACTGTACACAGTGTTAAGACCCATTCTATACTGCCTAGGCCTATCAGGTCTCTAATGAGAAATTTGAAGGAAAAATAAAACGATCTACATTTGGAGTGCTAGCAGTACAAACGCAGATCTATGTTTGGACAGTTTAAGGGTTAATTTCATGGCTCTGACAGTGAAGGGGGTTAGCATCTTAAATCCTTGTCTATGATTAAAGAGAATTTTCCTAGGATACATACCTTTTACACTTTGTACACTGAGCCATGTTTTTCTGGGCTATTGCCCGATATGCCTTCTGACAAATTGGGCAGGCAAGCCCTTTATTGCGAAGCTGGTAACAGGAATCACACACGGTGAAGTTAGAATGCCATCGTGATGACAAGCCATTGCCTGGTGTTCGAGAACCACAGTCCCCACAAGCACGACATGTCTGTTGGTGAAATAAATAATAAGTTTTTTAGATTTTCAGATGCATTATATTTCGTGTACAGTATTTACCTATTTGTGGTACAGTAAAAAGGAATAAACCAGGCTTAGTGCATCATCTCCTTCATGTACTCTCTCATAATACCTTCAAAAACTTTAAATAGATGTAGTACACATACAGCCTCTAATAATTTATTTCAGTAATCAATTCTGTTTCTAAAGAAGAATTTACAAAATCTTTGTTACACACTTTTAAACATGAAATTAAAACTTCACATCCATTATATCACTTTAATGAAAAGCTTGCAAGATTAAAGGTCACAATGCCATAGCATAAACAATTCATACATAACCCACAATTAGGAGAGGAAATCTAGATGTAATCTAAGCATCTTCTAAGTGTTCGTTACAGGTTTCCTTTGTTGTTAATACAGTTATACAATATCATCATATCTTCTATCTCACTTCTCTTTCACCATCAGTACTATACAGTGTGTATACCCAAGGTTTGATGCTGCCATTGTAGCACCAATTTCATAATTTGACATTGTATTTGATTAAGTTACTCAATGCAAGTTGTTTCTTTACACGTGGGCTACAGAGTAAAGACATATACGTCATTACCTAGTTGTAATTACCAATATGCACAGTAGCCTCCACAAAAAAAACAGTTTGAGTAAACAAATCCAACAAAACACGCATTATAGAACAAACTCACTGTAAAACCTTCACTCCATTTTTTCAAATTTCCATTTTAATCCTTTATGAAGAGCTCTTATTGAAAGCCTGTTTAAAATTAGATACAATTAACATAACTTTTACATTTTAGCAAGTGAAATACAGAGTACAGTATCATATTGGTTTCAAAACTAGGCACAACATGTTCTTTTTCTTGTTTTGTTTAATTCACATTTTTGTAATTCTAAAAAATATCAACCACACTTATTAACATGACAAGCTCATAATTTAAGGGCTATCTTAAATACCACTTTTAATATTAGTAAAATGTTTTACTTTTACAGTAGAACTTCTGTATTTCGAATTAACTAGTTCCTCAGTGTTCTGAATGTTGAATTCTCAATATTGGATCAATTTTTTCCATAGGAAATAATGAAAATTGGATTAATTCATTCCAGACCCTGAAAGTTGCTCTTCACAAACCATTTTTACATCAGAATATTGGTTAATTAAACTTGCAAAATAATATGTACAAGCAAGAAATCATACATGAACCCTGCTGCCACATTAGCACTTTTTTACTGGACCTTTATTTTTTATAAAAACAATACGGTAGATGTTTACATGCCATATTCCTTGGCTAGGTCAACAAGACCTATTCCATTTTTATGTGTTGAAATAAGTTCCTTTTTTAGTTCATTGATGGCTCTTACAGCTTTCCTTTTAGGTTTATTTTCTTCACTACTCTTATTCAGGGCCATGAGCACTTATTTTCAATAATAAAATAAAAATAATACAAAGTTATACAAAAACTAACAACTGAATCACAAGAGCTCAAAAAGCATGCATCGTTCTGAATATTATAGTGACATTTGCAAATATTGGTACTTTTTTCCCATCAAAATTTTTTCTGAATACTTGATTTTACAAATAAAAGTGCATCTAAATATAAAGGTTCTACTGTATTGTGCCCTCTCTTGGTGAGGTATAAAAGTTAACTACAGCAAGTAACCAAGTTCCTCAGCACAGTAAACCAAAATATATGCCATCTAAACCTATTGCATTTTTATCAATGTAAATGGTCTAAGTCGGACCAAAATGTCGTCGTAAGTTTCTCTCTTTTATGTGCAGGTTATTTGTGTATTATCAATGTCCCTTAATAATTCCTCAACTTTTCTAGTAATTTCAGGACTATTAGTTTCAGTTGGCAGTTATTGACACAAAATGTTCTTAAAACAACTTTCTTCTGAACAGACTCAGAAATTAAATACTGTACCCAGTACTTCACCCATTTCCTATTCTTAAATTACTGACAAACACAGTTCAGGCAAATGAAAAAAAAAAATAACTGGAAGTAATCCACATCAGTGAATTTGTGTGTTGCAGGGTAATCTGAATTCCAGAATTAGAATCATCAGTCAAATGAATGATGGTTGTGGTGGCATGCCATGCAGTGATGTAGCCCTTTGTTGTGGCTGTGTTGGCAGAATAGTGACAACAGGATATGTGGTATAAAGGTCAAAAATATGCTGTTATATCATCAATGTCACAATAATCCTGTAAATCAGTACTAGTATCAGCTTGGGACAGAGCTGTTCTGTTCCAACAGGCTAGGTGGACACTACTGTGTGTGTATGTCTACCTACAATGCTAGTGGCACACACTTGATAGTACAGTTTATGAAATATTTCACTACAATCTGGGATTATAAAAAAAAAGTCATTAAATGAGCAGCAATTATAGTTTTTTTTTTTTACTTCTTAGAACTGTCAAACTTTTGGCAAGAAAGAGTGAGGGTCACCTACTACAATGCGCATACTTAACATCACCTGTATACCACTAATTAACAATGCCTATACAGTGGACCCCCGCTTTACGATCAGCTCCCAATGCAACCAATTATGTAAGTGTATTTATGTAAGTGCGTTTGTACGTGAATGTTTGGGGGTCTGAAATTGACTAATCTAATTCACAATATACATTATGGGAACAAATTCGTTCAGTACTGGCACCTGAACATACTTCTAGAATGAAATAATATCGCAAACCGGGGGTCCACTGTATCTCTAAAATAAGGACTAAAGTAAACTTTCAGCAAATATACACCGAGAAATACACACCTCTTAAGTGTGAGAGATAAAGAAAAATCTTATAAACCATGTAATACTGTGTAAGAAATATTTTTTTTATTTTACTTATAAGCCCTCAATTGAAATAAGGCCGCTTAAAGTTACTTTCACAGAACCTTTGAGCTAATTTGTCAAAAAAAAGAGAAGTTTCTTCCAGAATTATAGAAAACAAAAAAGTTTATAAACAGCAAACCTGCATACAAGACACTTGTACAGTAGGTTTCCATGATAACACAGCTGAGAAACTGCAGCACAAATTTGTAAGGCATGCCATTAAACTTGTACAAGATGCTGTAAATTTAGAGGAAACAATACCACACCACAGGATCTTTCCTGTCCACCTTCTGGCCAGTCTA
This sequence comes from Cherax quadricarinatus, assembly GCF_038502225.1. Lineage (NCBI taxonomy): Eukaryota > Metazoa > Arthropoda > Malacostraca > Decapoda > Parastacidae > Cherax > Cherax quadricarinatus. Next base: position 41,611,350 of record NC_091306.1, read on the forward strand.
CAGTCATGACCACTGCCTTGATGGAGGGAGGCCTTCCATGCTGTCAGTTTTATGTGCATGCAAGTCCCATATATGTACTCAGTTGTGTGTTAGCAAATCAATCTGTATCCTTTCATGTACCAATCCTGGCTCTGGGTAGTAACTATGGCACCCACTACATAGAAAACAAGGCAGAAAACAGACGAGGATGAGGAGGAAGGACTTGCAGAAAAAGTTAACACTAACAGTTACATGAGCAATTCCATATTATTCGTATAGTTGCAGGCTTTATCACTAAAGAGAATCCAGGAACATCTAGAAGCACTGCTCTGAAGCTGGGTCTAGAGAAGTTCATAATGATGACTTATTATCAGCTGAATAAAATTTTTCAGGTTAAGAGACCAAAGATGCATTACAGAATACTTGAGCACTTCAGTACAGCCATCATCTAGGGCTGAGTCTGCTTCAACATCACACCAACAACCTCAGCCATCCACCTCACCCTATGATCCACAACCTTACATCTTGACCCAGAAAGGCCAAACCCTTCCAAGCTTCTCATGATCATCAACATGCACCAGCAACCAGGATTTTGGGTAAGAAAACATTAATTTATGCACAGTAAACTGTCAGTTAACACGCAATCTGTTAATACATTTTTGCCTTAACACAATTGCAAACTTACACTTTTGGTGAACATGTCATAATAATCAGTTCACATAACACAGAACATGTAGGAAAAAATGTATAACATACTGGGGTTTCCCCTCCATCTTGCAGCGAGCCTTAACCCTTTCAGTGGCAATCATGTAAAACTATGTCAATGAGGCCAAGGGTCCCTCGTGTAGTTCTATGTCAAGAGCTCAGCTCACTCAAAAGCTCCGAGTGGTAAATTTTGGCCTACATATGAGAGAATAGGTCTGTGTAGTGAGTAAATATCTTTGATGAGTTCTGAGAGTTTTTCCTCTCCCAGAGCTTGGCCTTGGGCCAGGCTTGTTTGGTGCTTGACTGATCAACCAAGTTATTGCTGCTGGTGGCCCACTGGCCCACATATTTAACACAGCCTGATTGATCTGGCACCTGGTGAAGATACTTGTCCAGTTTCCAAAGTATAAAAAAAAAATCTTGCCCCTAACAGTGCATGATTGAAAAAGCAAAACTGGGCATAGTGTTTAGAGTAGCGACTCTGAGGTGTTCTCTGTGGTTTTTATGACTTTATTGGCAGTTTCTTGGTATCATTTAATACAATGGAAGACATACTACTGAAACAGAGATGACTTTGGTTTGTTTCAGAACTGGAAGTAGCTTGAAATTGGGCTCAAAGTAGTGGCTACTTCCCTACTCCACCCCCCTACCCTACCCCAATCTGATTTATAGGTTTCTAATAGGTCTGATGCAACTGGGCCACACAAATCATAACCATAACCAATCATTCCTGGTTATAGATTTTTTGTGCTGATGAATTTCAAACTGAAGGCAAGGGTAATATAGGAGATGCCTGGGGATGTGATTAGCGAACAGCGCAAATGTTTTAGTGCCTGGAATGTCTACAGTGTTTAGTCTGGATTCTGTATTTGAATTGGATTTTTTAATCTTGCATAAAATTGGCTAAATTATCAACTTCTCTGCACTTTATAGGGTAGTTATGATACTTGAATGGGTAGTTTTTGTACTCAAACAATAGAACAGAAAGAATACTAGTGATATAACTAATGGAATTGGCTTAAAATAGGACTCTTATGTTTATGTCAATGAGGGCCTTACAAAGAAAATATAAAACCCTCTATTGACTAAGAAAACTACACTGGAAGAAAAATACACCAGTGCTTTGCAATAGCAGGTACAATTGAAGTAAAAATATCAACCACAGGGAGAGATACTACGTTGCTAATGATAATATAAAAAAAAACTTAAGACGATGCTGCCCTATCCAAACATTGCCTTGCACCCTCAAATTATTTCATTGTGTTATACCTTGCTTAAACATTCTGTTATTGTTCAAATACTTTTACAGTCTTTTATTGTCGACTGTTATTTCTGTTAGCAATTTAAGTAATATTGCATAATACTGTCTGAATCCAAGCATGAACTGTACTCATAACCTGAGATTTTTTTTTTTTAATTATTTTAGCATTCTGGCCTACCTTTTAAACTGTGTATTAATTTTCTAACCCCAAAAATTTATAGACTTTCCAGTGCCCCATTATCAAATTTTGCCTTTGTAAAAGATATTAGGAGTCTGTAGAGACAAAGAACGTTATCCATGGAAGCAAAGAGGGGAATGTATGAGAGTATAGTTATACCAATGCTCTTATATGGGTGCAAAGCATGGGTGGTAAATGTTGCAACAAGAAGGTGCCTGGAGGCAGTGGAGATGTCATGTCTGAGGGCAATGTGCATTGTGAACATAATGCAGAGAATCCGTAGTCTGGAAGGCTGAGAAGGGGTTGTTGAGGTGGTTTGGACATTTAGAGAGGATGGAACGAAATAGAATGACTTGAAGGGCATATAAATCTGTAACGGAAGGAAGGTGGGTTGGAGAAGAGGCCTAGGAAAGGCTGGAGGGAGAGAGGTGAAGGAGGTTTTGTGTGTGAGGGGCTTGGACTTTCACCAAGCGTGCATGAGCATGTTAGACAGAAGAGAATGGAGACAAACAGTTTTCATGACTTGACATGCTGTTGGAGTGTGAGCAAAATAACGTGTATGAAAGGATTCAGGGAAACTGGCAAGCCAGACTCGAGTCTTGCAGGTGGTAAGTACAGTGCCTACACTCTGAAGGAGGGGTGTTGATATGTTGCAGTTTTTTAACTGCAGTGTAGGTGTGTCTCTGGCAAGACAGTGATGAAGATGTGCTAATAATAATAATAATAAAAATAAAGATTTTAGAGATTGATGCTTTTATCATATCAACTCGCTATAATAACTACCTAATATGTAATTACTGAAATTTACTACAGCTCACTGTATTGTTAAGAACAGAACTGAATACATTATATTGTTCAAAACTCCAACTGTCTATTGTTAGCAGTTTCATTGTTAGCAATTTGTGCAATATCAGGTACTAAATTTGATGCCTAGTCTTTATACTGAGTTATAAGTTACTAAATCATAATTTTTACTCTAGGCATTGCCTCTAGTCTCTATTTTTGTTAGTTACAATGGAACCTCAGTTTCTGACGGAACCCGAATTTGAAAAAAACTGAAGCAATATTTCCCATAAGAAATAATATAAATCCAATTAATCAGTTCCAGACACCCAAAAGTATTAACAAAAAAATACATTTTATAGAAAATAGCTATAGTTTTACATACATAAAAACAATGAGAACTAAATATAAAGGACTAATGAAATGGATAAATGAACATTTAACATCACTTTTACCTTTACTGAAGACTCTTGTTGGTGTATGGAAGACAGTGAGTAGGGGAGAGGGAGGAGAGGTTATCTCTACCACCATCATTACCACCCTCTACCACCATCACTACCACCCTCTACAACAATCACTACCACCCTCTTCCACCATCACTACCACCCTCTACAACAATCACTACCACCATCACTACCACCCTCTACAACAATCACTACCACCCTCTACCACCATCACTACCACCCTCTACAACAATCGCTACCACTACTACCAACACTACCACCTTCTACCAACGAAAAACAAAGCCAGACTGACTCAGAATGCGTGGGATGCTTTGTGTGGGTGCGAGCAGACACGTTCGGTATGGCAGACCACTGTCAAAACGACAAAAACCGAGGTGATGAATGAAAACTGGGAAAAAATTTTGATGAAAAAAGTAGTCTAAAACCAAATTCGACAAAAACTAGGGCAAACAAAAACCAAGGTCCCACTGTATACAATTTTTTTCTATTGCTTCTTTTTATCTTCGATTATTTCCCACTTAATTTCTCCTATTATTTACCCACATGCATATTAGCCTTTACACATCCTATTTTCTGGCTCACGAATGCAGATACTGATACAGTTTAATCTCTGGTTAAACCACAGTGACAATCAATGATCTTCTGAAAATAACTGTATTACACAGCAAAAACTTCTTAGTGCCACCAAAAATATAACTACATATTCAGTTAATGTTAGATCCCTGAGCAAACATTATGACCTCTTAGCATGTCTTAATTCTTTAAATGTTACCTTTGATATATGTATACCTTTGAAGAGTTTCGATAATTTCTCTACTCTCTGAGCCCAGCCATGGGCCAGTCTCATCTGCTGCTTGCCTGGTCAACCAGGCTGTTGCTGCTGGAGGCCCACTGCCCAACATATCCATCACAGACTGGTTGATCTGGCACCTGGTGAAGATACTTGTCCACTTTTCTCATGAAGGCTTCTACACTTGTCCCAGCAGTGTTTCTGATATCTTCTGTTAAGATGTTGAATAGTCTGGGACCCCAGATGTTGATACAGTGTTCAACTAGTGTCCCTACTGCACCCCTGCTCCTCACTGGGTTTATTTTACACTTCCTCCCATATATCTCACTCCAGTATGTTATGGCAGTGTGCAGATTTGGGACCAGGCCTTCGAGTACTTTCCAATTACATGTATATATTATTATGTATCTCTCTCCTCCACTCCAAAGAGTACATGTTCAAGACTTGAAGGCGTTCCTAGTAAATTAGGTGCTTTACTGGCTCAACGTAAGCTGTAAACGATCTTTGTATTTCTCCTGCTTTGAATGGGGCCATCAGCACTGAGCAATATTCTAAGTGAGGGAACACTAGTGATTTGACGAGTGTCACCATCAACATTATTTCCCTTGTTTTGAAAGTTCTCAGTACTCACCCCGTCATCTTCCTGGCTGTCGTTATCTTTGTCTTGTTATGGTCTTTAAAAGAAAGGTCTGCTAACATAATTATTTCCCAGATCTTTTACATGTTCCTTACGTCCTATTTGGTGACCCTCTTGAGTTAACATGTCTTTTATTATTCTTACTGAAACCTGGCTTAAAACATGACACAGCTTTCATCTTTGTCTTACCAAGGCACACAGCCATACATAAATGTAGGTCTGATCAAATAGATGGTGGTACTACAATCTACTACAACGAATTATAAGAACATAAAGAAGGAACACTGCAGCAGGCCTACTGGCCCAGGCGAGGCAGATCCAATTCTCCCACCAGCTTAGGTCAATGCCTTGACCTAGTCAGGTCAGTCACATTCACTTAAGGGAGGAGCACAGCATCCGACCTAGCAGCACAAGCTAGTCAGGTCCAACTCACACCCACCCACGTATTTATCCAACCTATTTTTAAAACTACACTATGACGGTACTTGGGAGTTTGTTCCACTCATCCACAACTCTATTACCAAACCAGTGCTTTCCTATGTCCTTCCTGAATCTGAATTTTTCCAATTTAAAACCATTGTTGAGAGTCCTGTATGTTAGATATTTTTAGCATGCTATTTACATCCCCTTTATTAATTCTTGTTTTCCATTTATACACCTCAATCATATCCCCCCAAATTCTACACCTGTCTAGAGAGTGCAGATTCAGGGCCCTCAGTCCATCTTCATAGGGAAGATCTCTGATACATGGGATCAACTTTGTCGTCCTCCTTTGTATGTTTTCCAGTGCATTTATATCCATTCTGTAATACGGTGACCAAAACTGCACAGCATAATCTAAATGAGGCCTAACCAAAGATATATAGGGTTGAAGAACAACTCGAGGACTTCTATTATTTATACTTCTTGATATGAAGCCAAGGATTCTGTCAGCTTTATTGCGAACACTTATGCACTGTTGTCTTGGTTTCAGATTACTGCTAACCAGAACTCCTAAATCCTTTTCATAATCCATAATAATAAGATCTACAGTATTTAGTTTATATGTGGCATGGTTAGTTTCCTGTCCAACATTTAGAACTTTGCATTTGTCTATATTAAACTGCATCTGCCAGTTCTCCGACCACTGCATCAATCTATTCAAATCGTCCTGGAGTGTTCTAATGGCCTTATTAGAATGAATTGGACGGCCTTTTATGGTGTCCTCAGCAACTTTGCTCATGTCGCTATTTATTCCTTCATCTATGTCGTTTGTGGATAACAACGGGCCCAACAATGCTTCTGACGTGCCCCCATTCTGATTTCTCTCCATTTATGCAAATTCTCTGCTGCCTATTTGTCAACCATGCCTCTACCCAGGAAAAAATTTCTCCTCCCATTCCGTGTGCCTTAAGTTTTCTCAACAGCCTCTGATGTGGAACTCTATCGAAAGCCTTATTCAAATACCTTAGTGAAGAAAATTAAAAAATTCATAAGACAGGAACGCCCCTTTGTAAAACCGTGTATTAACTCTACATGTGCCAGGGATGAACGTGGAAAAAAAAAACCTCTCCTCACTTAGCGATGTACTCATCTAACGACAACTAGGATTTACAATGGGCTCTCCGATCATTCAGTACTGTATGCTGTACGAGAGCCTGGGTCATGGAAACATGCAGCACGGCATCTCCTTCTATCTCCTTCCTGCAGCCACTCAGTACACTAACTTTCAAAGCCTCCAAGACTACATATTTGCACAAATTTGTACTTTGCTGTGCACCCCATAGTACAAGATGTTGGCAAAAGGAATATCTTGACTTCACCTGAAGGAAGTGCCAAGAAACAAAGGAAGGCTATCGATCTTGAGGTGAAAATGAAGATTATAAACGAATATGAAGCTGGTAAGAAAGTGCAAGTGATAGCCCATGACTTAAAGCTGATGCATTCTACCATTTCCACCATCTTGAAGGATAAAGATGGAGTGAAAGAGGCAGTGAAAGCATCGACAGGATTTCAAGTCATAATAACTAGGCAGCGGAAAGGCCTCATAAATGAAATAGAGAAATTATTGGCGATCTGATTTGATGACCAAATACAAAAAAGAATGCCGATGAGCCTTTTAATAATTCAACCCAAGGCACGCAGTATCTTCAAGAGACTGAAGACACGTGAAGGTGAGGAATCAACACAACCATTTATGGCGAGCCACGGATGGTTTCAACGGTTTCATCAGAGATTCAACTTGCATAATAGGAGTATCAGCAGTGAGGCAGCAAACACAGACGAAGCAGCAGCAGCAGAAAGATTTGTCGACCAGTTTGATAAAATCATCGAGAAAGGCGGATACCGTCCAGAACAGACATTTAATGTGGATTAAACTGGACTTTTTTTTTGGAAGAAAATGCTTGAAAGGTTATACATACACAAAGAACATAAAACAATGGCCAGTTTCAAGTCTTAAGGACAGGACCATGTTGTTGGGAGGAAATGTTGCTGGGTTAAAGTTAAAGCCTTTCCTCATTTATCGCTCCAAGATTCCACGTGCATTGAAGCAGGTTAATAAGTACACACTGCCCATTTACTATCGTGCAAATAACAAGGCATGGATGACGCAAGCTTTATTTGGGAATTGGTTCATCAACTGCTTCATACCCTCAGTCAAGCATTACTGTCAGGAAAAGGGCATTCCCTTTAATGCCCCATGCCACCCCCAGCAGCTTAATTACACCCAGATGTAAAGGTAGTATATCTGCCTAAAAACACAACTACTATCCTATAGGCAATGATGCAGTGGGCTATAGCTATGTTCAAGGCATACTATTTGCACACAACTTTGTCCAAAGCTCAGTGCCACCTTCTGTCTTATATTTTATCTTTTGTTATATGAATATCAAAATGGTATACAGTACCAACAAGTTGGTAAGTAAGACACATAGGCAACATTTAGGCATCATTATTCCAAAATGTTTCACCTACACAGTAGGCTTCTTCAGTCGAGCACAGAAAGTAGGCAGGAGCAGATGATGAAATCAGTCCCTCAGCCTGGAGAAGAATTTTGTTTCATACTATGAAACAATGTGAAGAACAAGTGACAGTGTGGAGACTTGTATACTGTTGGCAAGAGACGTGTAGAGTAGTTGAAGAAAGAATGTAATCACTGAGAGGTCACATCCCTCTCAGATCAAACCATTCTCTCTTGAAAAAGTTAACTAAGGTGTTTTCTCTTCTCTACACCTCTCCTGCCAACAGTATATAAGTCTCCACACTGTCACTTGTTCTTCACATTGTTTCAGACTATGAAACAAAATTCTTCTCCAGGCTGAGGGACTGATTACATCATCTGATCCTGCCTACTTTCTGTACTCAACTGTGTAGGCGAAACATTTCGGAATAAAGATGCCCAAGTGTTGCCTGTGTGTCTTATTTACCAACTTATTGGTACTGTATACCATTTTGATATTCACTGTCAGACATTGCAACACAATGGCATCTTGGTACATTAGAGAAAACACCTTGGACAACTTCTTCAAGAGAGAATGGTTGTATCTGAGAGGGACATGACCTCTCATTGATTACATTCATTCTTCTACTACTCTACACCTCTCCTGCCAACAGTATATAAGCCTCCACACTGTCGCTTGTTCTTCACATTGTTTCAGACTATGAAACAGAACTCTTCTCCAGGCTGAAGGACTGACAACCTCAAATCTACATCTTCAAGGGTGATGGACTAATTACATCGTCTGGTCCTGCCTACTTTCTGTACTCGACTGAAGAAGCCTACTGTGTGGGCGAAGCATTCAGAATAAAGATGCCTGTTGCCTGTGTCAAACTTACCAACTTATCTGTTATTGAGTATTTGGGAACTTATGGCCAACCTCTACATTATGCTTATTTTTTCTTTAATGAAACAAAATTTGAAGAATGACTAAAAGTAATATTTTAGTCATTCTACAATCCTGTACATAATATATTGGTTAATACACCTACCTACACATTCCTCCAGCCTAGAGGAAAGTGATAGTCATCACTATAACAGAATAGACTTCTTGGAAGTCAACAAATGGTAATAATATTCAAGACATAGCTCATGAACTCTTAAAAGAAAGTTGGGGAGAGGTATGGGATTAAAAGATAATAAATCTAATATGAAGTGGGAGTTGTCAGTTGCTCTTTGCTGATGGGAGATTCTCAAGGATCAGTTACAAAGGTTGGTGGATAAATTTGGTTGTTTATATAACAGTGGAAACTAAATGGTGAACATAAAACAAGAGCAAGACAATGAGAGTAACAAAAGAGTAAAACTAAGGTAAAAAAACAATTGAATTTCATACTGCAGAGGGAGGGGGTTTTTGGAAGTGAATGTAGTCAGTCACTTGGAAGTAGTTATGTCAGTAGATGGGCTTATGAAAGAGGAGATGAAGGAAAAAAAAAACACAGGTAATGTGATGAGGCATCTGTGCAGTGGCAGAGCCAAGGAATGTGGGGGGATGGCTTGAAGTGGCTTCAGCCCCCAGAAACTCCCTTAGTCCCCCATATAAATAGAGTAGTAATAATAATAATAACACTGCTTCAAAACAAGGCTCCTAGTTCTCCTTTCCAACCAAAAAGCACCCCTAAGCCACATCAGTAAGAAATTCAGGCACTGCACCTGTGGAAAGAAAAATTCATCCATGGAGGCACAAAAAAAAAAGCAATATGCCTGAGCATAGTGGCAAAACTTTTACATAGGTGTGAGGCATGATCTTTAACCCTTTGACTGTTTTGGTTGTATATATACGTCTTACGAGCCAATGTGTTTGACGTATTAATACGCCAAAATTCTAGCTGCTTCAAATCAAGCAGGAGAAAGCTGTTAGACCCACATGTGAGAGAATGGGTCTCCATGGTCAGTGCGCGCCATATAAAAGAAAAAAAATCGGCGAACCAGTGGTGCATTGTGGGAATGCCATTTCAGTAGTCCTTGTTCAGCATGGCTAGCGGGAAGAAATATGCGACTCCCGGCAAATCTGGGACTCTTCTCTTCCCAAGTGATCACTCTAACACAGATGGAAGTGTCATTGAAGATCAATTTCATTGTTTTGAGGAGTTTGTGACCAAAAGAAAGAAAGAGAATGAAGGAGAATGAAAGAGAATGGAAGAGAATGGAAGAGAATGAAAGAAAATGAAAGAGAATGAAAGAGAATGAAGGAGAATGAGAGAGAATGAAATAATGAATGAGAATGAAAGAGAATGAAGGAGAAAGAAATAGAAAGGAGAAAGAAGAAAAAAAGATAATTAGGTAGGAGGATGGAGGGGAAGCAAGCATCAGACCCCACTGTTTTGATAGGCGGTAGGGGGAGTGAGTAATGATACAATATGTCATTTTGACAGCTGCCAGACACTGACTCAGCATATTTATAAGTCCACACACACACACAACACAATGGAAGTGTCCAGTGATTATATATGTGTAGATTTTATATTATTTTTTTTATTATCACACTGGCCGATTCCCACCAAGGCAGGGTGGCCCGAAAAAGAAAAACTTTCACCATCATTCACTCCATCACTGTCTTGCCAGAAGGGTGCTTTACACTACAGTTTTTAAACTGCAACATTAACACCCCTCCTTCAGAGTGCAGGCACTGTACTTCCCATCTCCAGGACTCAAGTCCGGCCTGCCGGTTTCCCTGAACCCCTTCATAAATGTTACTTTGCTCACACTCCAACAGCACGTCAAGTATTAAAAACCATTTGTCTCCATTCACTCCTATCAAACACGCTCACGCATGCCTGCTGGAAGTCCAAGCCCCTCGCACACAAAACCTCCTTTACCCCCTCTCTCCAACCTTTCCTAGGCCGACCCCTACCCCGCCTTCCTTCCACTACAGACTGATACACTCTTGAAGTCATTCTGTTTCGCTCCATTCTCTCTACATGTCCGAACCACCTCAACAACCCTTCCTCAGCCCTCTGGACAACAGTTTTGGTAATCCCGCACCTCCTCCTAACTTCCAAACTACGAATTCTCTGCATTATATTCACACCACACATTGCCCTCAGACATGACATCTCCACTGCCTCCAGCCTTCTCCTCGCTGCAACATTCATCACCCATGCTTCACACCCATATAAGAGTGTTGGTAAAACTATACTCTCATACATTCCCCTCTTTGCCTCCAAGGACAAAGTTCTTTGTCTCCACAGACTCCTAAGTGCACCACTCACTCTTTTCCCCTCATCAATTCTATGATTCACCTCATCTTTCATAGACCCATCCGCTGACACGTCCACTCCCAAATATCTGAATACATTCACCTCCTCCATACTCTCTCCCTCCAATCTGATATTCTATCTTTCATCACCTAATCTTTTTGTTATCCTCATAACCTTACTCTTTCCTGTATTCACCTTTAATTTTCTTCTTTTGCACACCCTACCAAATTCATCCACCAATCTCTGCAACTTCTCTTCAGAATCTCCCAAGAGCACAGTGTCATCAGCAAAGAGCAACTGTGACAACTCCCACTTTATGTGTGATTCTTTATCTTTTAACTCCACGCCTCTTGCCAAGACCCTCGCATTTACTTCTCTTACAACCCCATCTATAAATATATTAAACAACCACAGTGACATCACACATCCTTGTCTAAGGCCTACTTTTACTGGGAAAAAATATCCCTCTTTCCTACATACTCTAACTTGAGCCTCACTATCCTCGTAAAAACTCTTCACTGCTTTCAGTAACCTACCTCCTACACCATACACTTGCAACATCTGCCACATTGCCCCCCTATCCACCCTGTCATACGCCTTTTCCAAATCCATAAATACTGTTCACTTATATGTTTCACTGTAAACACCTGGTCCACACACCCCCTACCTTTCCTAAAGCCTTCTTGTTCATCTGCTATCCTATTCTCCGTCTTACTCTTAATTCTTTCAATAATAACTCTACCATACACTTTACCAGGTATACTCAGCAGACTTATCCCCCTATAATTTTTGCACTCTCTTTTATCCCCTTTGCCTTTATACAAAGGAACTATGCATGCTCTCTGCCAATCCCTAGGTACCTTACCCTCTTCCATACATTTATTAAATAATTGCACCAACCACTCCAAAACTATATCCCCACCTGCTTTTAACATTTCTATCTTTATCCTATCAATCCCGGCTGCCTTACCCCCTTTCATTTTACCTACTGCCTCACGAACTTCCCCCACACTCACAACTGGCTCTTCCTCACTCCTACAAGATGTTATTCCTCCTTGTCCTATACACGAAATCACAGCTTCCCTATCTTCATCAACATTTAACAATTCCTCAAAATATTCCCTCCATCTTCCCAATACCTCTAACTCTCCATTTAATAACTCTCCTCTCCTATTTTTAACTGACAAATCCATTTGTTCTCTAGGCTTTCTTAACTTGTTAATCTCACTCCAAAACTTTTTCTTATTTTCAACAAAATTTGTTGATAACATCTCACCCACTCTTTCATTTGCTCTCTTTTTACATTGCTTCACCACTCTCTTAACCTCTCTCTTTTTCTCCATATACTCTTCCCTCCTTGCATCACTTCTACTTTGTAAAAACTTCTCATATGCTAACTTTTTCTCCCTTACTACTCTCTTTACATCATCATTCCGCCAATCGCTCCTCTTCCCTCCCGCACCCACTTTCCTGTAACCACAAACTTCTGCTCAACACACTAACACTACATTTTTAAACCTACCCCATACCTCTTCAACCCCATTGCCTATGCTCTCATTAGCCCATCTATCCTCCAATAGCTGTTTATATCTTACCCTAACTGCCTCCTCTTTTAGTTTATAAACCTTCACCTCTCTCTTCCCTGATACTTCTATTCTCCTTGTATCCCATCTACCTTTTACTCTCAGTGTAGCTACAACTAGAAAGTGATCTGATATATCTGTGGCCCCTCTATAAACATGTACATCCTGAAGTCTACTCAACAGTCTTTTATCTACCAACACATAATCCAACAAACTACTGTCATTTCACCCTACATCATATCTTGTATACTTATTTATCCTCTTTTTCTTAAAATTTGTATTACCTATAACTAAACCCCTTTCTATACAAAGTTCAATCAAAGGGCTCCCATTATCATTTACACCTGGCACCCCAAACTTACCTACCACACCCTCTCTAAAAGTTTCTCCTACTTTAGCATTCAGGTCCCCTACCACAATTACTCTCTCACTTGGTTCAAAGGCTCCTATACATTCACTTAACATCTCCCAAAATCTCTCTCTCTCCTCTACATTCCTCTCTTCTCCAGGTGCATACACGCTTATTATGACCCACTTTTCGCATCCAACCTTTACTTTAATCCACATAATTCTTGAATTTACACATTCATATTCTCTTTTCTCCTTCCATAACTGATTATTCAACATTACTGCTACCCCTTCCTTTGCTCTAACTCTCTCAGATACTCCAGATTTAATCCCATTTATTTCCCCCCACTGAAACTCTCCTACCCCCTTCAGCTTTGTTTCGCTTAGGGCCAGGACATCCAACTTCTTTTCATTCATAACATCAGCAATCATCTGTTTCTTGTCATCCGCACTACATCCACGCACATTTAAGCATCCCAGTTTTATAAAGTTTTTCTTCTTCTCTTTTTTAGTAAATGTCTACAGGAGAAGGGGTTGCTAGCCCATTGTTCCCGGCATTTTAGTCGCCTCATACGACACGCATGGCTTACGGAGGAAAGATTCTTTTCCACTTCCCCATGGACAATAGAAGAAATAAAGAAGAACAAGAGCTATTTAGAAAAAGGAGAAAAACCTAGATGTATGTATATATATATATATGCATGTGCGTGTCTGTGAAGTGTGACCAAAGTGTAAGTAGGAGTGGCAAGATATCCCTGTTATCTAGCGTGCTTATGAGACAGAAAAAGAAAACAGCAATCCTACCATCATGCAAAACAGTTACAGGTTTCTGTTTCACAGTCATCTGGCAGGACGGTAGTACTTCCCTGGGTGGTTGCTGTCTACCAACCTACTACCTATATAATTATGTTTAATTATGATAATTATGTTTGTGTGCTTATTGTGTTGTATACAACAAGTGTATATATGTACATTGCACCTTACTTTGGACTCACAGGCCACATAAGTTATGTGAAAAAATAAAATGTGGAAAAAAAAAAAAGAAACCTTGGAATGCAAGTAAACCAAAGTTTACCAGGTGAGTGGCATTCGTGGCTGTTGCCACGTGTGGCTCATTTTCTGCCAACTTTACTCCTCTATATCTCTATAAGTACTGATTGCAAAAATTTGTTTTGGAGCTTAATTAGAAAATTAATCTTAACATTTTCAAAGAAAAAATTTTTTTTTTTTTTTTTGAATACTCTTCGACACCGGGAGACACTTCAGGATTTGGGGTTGCGACAGTCAGAGGGTTAAATGTTACAGTGAGGAGGCAGCTAGAGGTAGAAGAGATGTCATGTTTAAGAGCAATGTATATTATGCAAATTATGCAGAGAAATTGGAGGGCAGAAATCTGGATTATCACTCTCACTTTATTCACATAGTGCATTCAATTCATATGGGTCACAAAGTGCCAAAAGATGGAAATTAAAAGACGACTCCTTAGAGGGCTGAGGAGGGGTTAAGGTGGTCAGATCATTTAGAGAGGATAGAGGAGGAGGATAGGACGACAATGGTGTACAGTGGAACCTCGGTTTTCATCATTAATTCGTTCCAGAAAGTTCCAGAAAACCAAATTCGACGAAAACTGAAGCCATATTTCCCATAAGAAATAATGTAAATCCAATTAATCTGTTCCAGACATCCAAAAGTATTAACAAAAAATACATTTTATAGAGAATAACTATAGTTTTACATACAGAAAACAATGAGAAATATAAAGGACTAATGAAATGGATAAATGAACATTTAATATCACTATCTTTATTGAAGACTCTTGTTGGCGTGTGGAAGATGCGAGGAGGGGAGAGGGAGGAGAGGTTATTGGCTGGAAGGGAAATCCCCTTCCATAATGACTTGAGGTATCAAGTCCCAATCTGGGGTTACTGCCCTTTTGTCTTTTACTGGCACTGGTCCCCTGTTGCACAAAAAAATCTGTCCTGAGAGGTCTGTTTCTGGTGTCTCTAAGATTTGCTTAAAATGGGACAAGGCACTGTCATTGAACATGTAGCAGACACAGCTTGCAACAGCTTTGTTAGGGTGACATTTCTCCATAAAACTTTGCAACTCACTCCACTTTGCACACGTCCTTAACCCTTAAACTGTCCAAACGTAGATCTATGTTCACCTGTGTGGCGCTCCGAATATTTTGAAAAATAAAAAAATTGCTTTTTGTTTTTAATTAAAGAAGGCAATTTTGTGTGTGGCATAAGACCAAAAAAAAAAATTTTTAGGACAAGTACTTACCGAGACGTAAGACCACGAAGTTGGCTCAGGGTGCTCACCTGACAGCAATATCCAGTCCTGCCGCTTGCAGAAGTGTTGCCGATTTACCTTTTTTTCTTGTTTTTATTTTAATTGATATAATTTTTATGTTCTTATAATTACAATTTATAATAGTTCTTGTGATTTCATAGCCAATCCTTGTTCTGACACTAATATTACGTACTGAAATAGTACTCAAATAGTAACAATCACACTGGCAGGTGAACATTTTCACCTGCCTTGGTCATTGACTATTGCCTAGAAATATATACAAAGTATTTATAGGTCCCAGCAATGTTTTAGACAGGCTGGAGTATGTAACTCCTTGAAGAATGGTGTTATGACAAGGGTCAGATAAGTGACATTTGATGAATGTGCACTGTTGGAGGGAACCTTGCCTTTATATGTTTTTTCTCTTGCACACAAACATGTCTCTGTATGTCTGTGTCAGGTTGTCTGCCTGTCTGTCTGCATCTGTACATTGTCTGTCTATCTATCTGTCTCTGCCTAGATCTGCTTATCTGTCCGTCTAGTTCAGCTTATCTGCCTTTTCTGTCTTGTGTGTGTGGTCATGTTTATTTATGTCTTATATCTACAAACACTGTATAGCACTTGGCCTGGAATTTTTGGGTTATTCTAAGTAATTTACATTATGTATAATAACTGTACTTTTGAGTACGTGTGAGAGAGAGACAGATATAGACAAACTGATACAGACAGACAGCTAAAGCCAGCCAGCCAGCAAATACATTAGAACATAAGAAAGAAGGAACACTGCAGCAGGCCTACTGGCCCATGAAAGGCAAGTCCATCCCCCTTGCTTAAACCAATGACCCACCAAGTCACATCCACTGAAGGAAGGAGCACAGTGTCTGACCTAGTAGCACAAGCTAGTCAGGTCTAACTCACACCCACTCATGCATTTATCTAACCTATTTTTACTTTCCTCTTAAAATGTGAGTGTTAATATGACATGACATCAGTGAATCACTGGTGTTTGCCATGCTATTTGCTCTAGCTGGTGCTCAATTGAACTGGTGCTCCCACAAAGTACTAAGTGATCACACCAAATTTGAAGGAATGAAAAATAAAACGCTGATCTTTGTTCAGAGCCCCCCCCCCCCCCCCCCGCACGTGAACGTAAATCTAAGTGTGGACAGTTTAACCCTTTCAGGGTCCGTCCCGTAGATCTACGGCTTTACGTTCAGGGTCCAAACCGTAGATCTACGCCATGAACTCAGCTCACTCTGATAAACTGTGAGTGGTACATTTGGGCCTAGATATGAGAGAATACATCTATGTGGTATGTGTGCACCACATAAAACAGATCCTGCAGCACACTGTGTATAATGAGAGAAAAAAACTTAAATCATGATTTTTCGATTAAAACAGCAACTTTGCAGTGTTTTTTCGTATGTTTTTTATAGTTGTATTTGTGATTTCTTGGTCTCATTTGATAGAATGGAAGACATATTACAGAAATAGAGATGATTTTGATTGGTTTTAGCACTGGAAATGGCTTGAAACTGAGCTCAAAGTAGCGGAAATGTTAAATTTTTGCCGATATTCAAGAGTAAACAAATGACCTCACACGTCTAATACACGTCAGCTGGTGGGTCTAATATACATTCACAAATATGGTGATGATATTTATACAATTATTACAGTATTGCATAACAGTAAATCTTCTATTTTTTGGTGTGAATAAAAATTCATTATGTGAATAAAAAATAAAAATGGAATTTATTTGTAAAGCCTCAAAACATAACTAATGAACAGAGGAAATGTTAGTTTAGTGCCAGGAATGCCTACATTGTTTATTCTGGACCCTATTTTGAAATTGGAATATTTTGAACTTTGTGTTAAATTGGCCAAATTAACAATTTCCGATCACTTTATTTTGTAGTTGAAACAGTTGACTTGGCGATTTCTTGTGCTCAATCGATAGAATAGAAGTAATACTAGTGAAATAGCTAAGAATTTGGTTGATTGGAATAATGTAATTGGCCTAAAATGGGAGTCAAAGTCGGCAAAATCGCCGATTCGTAAATGTCGCTGACACATCAAAATTCGCGAGAGCATAATTTCGTCAATTTTCCACCAAATTTCGTAGTTTTTGTTTTATTACCTTCACAAAAAGATTCTCTACGATTTCATAAGAAAAAATAACAAATTTTTGTTTTGAAAATTCTTGGACACTGGTGCGTGACTCCAGAATTGGGCCTTGGACCCTGAAAGGGTTAAGGATTAATCACTGAAGAAGGCACATTCTCCTCTCTCTCTTCCTCCTCTGCAGCAATTTCCTCAGCTGCAATCTGTTGCTGTTCCAGCTGAAGGTGTTGCAGCTCTTCAGTGGCTAGCTCATCCTTGTGGTCGTCCACCAACTCTTCCACATCATGACCATTCACGTCCAACCCTGTACTTTGCTACAAGTTCTCTCTTGAATTCTATCGTATTTCTTGCCTTCTTTATCAAAGGGCTGGCACTCGGAACTTTCTTTGGCCCCATGGTGGCATATTTAGCAGTAACACTCAAACAAGCACAAGAAACAATGGATTATTACGAAATATTTCGGATGAACGCACAGGGTAATGCACTCGACGAGAAAGAAAGCTAGACTGATTCGGAACACCTGGGAGGCTTTATGTGGGGGTGGGCAGGTGGACACGTCCAGTACGGCAGACTGATGAAAACAGAGGTGAAGAACGAAAACTGGGACAAAATTTTGATGAAAAAAGTCATCAAAAACCAAATTCGACGAAAACCAGGGCAAACGAAAACCGAGGTTCCACTTTGTATATCTTGGATGGAAGGAAGGAGGGGTAATATGTCCCCCAAGAACAGTTGGAAGGAGGGGGTAAAGGAGGCTTACATTGGTACAAGCTAGAGCTTCTGAGTGAATGTAAAGTGGAACCTCATTTTTCGGCCGTAATCCATTCCAGAAGGTCAGCCTAAATTCGAAACAGCATAAATTCGAAGGAATATTTCCCATGAGAATTAATGTAAATACAAATAATAATTTTCATATAGTCGGACTTGAGTTCTGGAAATGGGAAGTACAATGCCTGCACTTTAAAGGAGGGGTTTGGGATATTGGCAGTTTGGAGGGATATGTTGTGTATCTTTATACATATATGCTTCTAAACTGTTGTATTCTGAGCACCTCTGCAAAAACAGTGATAATGTGTGAGTGTGGTGAAAGTGTTGAATGATGATGAAAGCATTTTCTTTTTGGGGATTTTCTTTCTTTTTTGGGTCACCCTGCCTCAGTGGGAGATGGCCGACTTGTTATAAAAAAAAAAAAAATCCATTCCAAACACCCAAAATATTAACAAAAAACATTTTTTAACCCGTAAACAGTCCAAACGTATATATACGTTCACCTGTGCAGCGCCCCAAATATTTTGAGAAAAAAAAAATCGTTTTTGTTATAGGAAAAAAGAGCATGTGGTACCCAAGCATCCCCAATTTTTTTCATATGGCACACACTGAGTGCACACACCCATCCTCTCAGGTCTAGGTGACGTAGGTCTATCGTGCCAATGTTGAATGAATGACAAATGAAACGTATATTTATGTTTGGGGCCCTATGCAACAGAACGTATATGTATGTTTGGACCGTTTAAGGGTTAAAGACTAAGTATAGTTTTACATACACAAAACAATAAAACTAAATAAAATAAATACATGAACAATTAAATCATTATTACATACCTTTATTGAAGATTCTTGTTGGCTTATGGAAGATAGGGAAGAGAGAGAGAGTTGGGGTTACTGTTTGGTAACAAGTCCCTCTCTGGGGTTACTTCCTTTCTTTGTCTTTTATTGCCACTAGGGCCAGCTTGAGAGTCACTGGACCCCTGTTGCTTGAAATAACTGACCAGAGTGCTCTGTTTCTGGTATCTCTAAGATTTCCCTAAAATGGGACAAGGTTTTGTCACTGAACATGTTGCAGATATGGCTTGTTTCAGCTTGATCAGGGTGATATTTCTCCACAAAAGTCTGCAACTCATTCCACTTTGCACATGTCCTTAACCCTTTCAGGGTTGACAGGCCCTCTCCCAGACTTGTTCTCAGGGTCGAAAAATATTCGAAAAAAAAAATTCTTATGAAAAGATATTTTTTTGCCATCAATACTTACCTAGATATGGAGGCGTGAAGTTGACAGAAATTGAACCGCTTACGGCAACATCGCCGACTGCCAGTCGCCCGGTAATAGTTTATTTTGTTTTTTCTACTTTTTTCTTTTATTTTTTAACCCTTTGACTGTTTCAGGCCCCTTTCTGAAACTGTCATTCTATGTCGCTCAATTTTTGAAAAAAAAAAAAAAATACTTTTACTTATGAAATGATAGAGAATCTTTTCCCGATGGTAATGACACCAAAAGTTCGAAATTTGGTCGAAAACTCATGGAATTATGCTTCCGCGAAGTTAGCGGTCTCGGTGACATATGCGTATCGGCGATTTCGCCGACTTTGAGCCCTATTTTCAGCCAATTCCGTTGTTCCAGTTGACCAAACTCATAGCTATTTCTTTAGAACTCCATTTTATCTATCAGCTGAGTACAAGAAACCTCCCATTTACTAA
Organism: Cherax quadricarinatus; assembly: GCF_038502225.1. Classification (NCBI taxonomy): domain Eukaryota; kingdom Metazoa; phylum Arthropoda; class Malacostraca; order Decapoda; family Parastacidae; genus Cherax; species Cherax quadricarinatus. The sequence goes on from NC_091306.1 coordinate 41,631,146, forward strand.
TTTGGACTACCCAATATGATGGTCAGAAATTGGCAATTTGGCCAATTTCACGCAAACTAAAAAAGATGCCACTTTCAAAATAGGGTCCAGAATAAACAAGGTAGACATTCGTGGCACTAAAATAACATATGCTCTGTTCATTAGTCACATCTCTAGGCCCCTCTTATATTACTATTACTTTCTATTTTGATTTTTTATTCATACAAAAAAATACAAAATTTACTGTTATGCAGACTACTGCATTATTGTAAAAATGGTATAAATAATATCAGTGCACTAGTGAAAGAATATTAGACTCCCCAGTTGACGTGTATTGGACGTGTGGTGTGATTTATTTACTCCTGAACATTGGTAAAAATCGAACATTTCCGCTACTTTGAGCTCAGTTTCAAGGTCGTTTTCATCGTCAAAGTAATGAAAATCATCTCTATTTCTGTAATATGTTTTCCATTTTATCACCTAAGGCCATGAAAACGCGAATACAACGACAAATACTATACGAAAATACACCTCAAAGTCGGCGTTTTATTTCAAAAAAACGCTGAGTTTTTTTTTCTCATTACGCAATGTGTGCTGCAGGATTTTTTTTATGTGGTGCACACTGACCACACAGACCCATTCTCTCACATGTAGGCCAACCAGCTTTCTCCCGCTTGATTTGAAGCCGCTAGAATTATTGAGTATATATACGTCAGAAACATTGGCTCGTAAGACGTATTTATACGTCGAAAACAGTCAAAGGGTTAATATTTTATTTTTTCAAGTATTTTTATGGCCTGTGAAACGAATATAAAGACTATTTGGTATATATTTGCTCATTGTATACTACACAATAACCTCACAAACTTTGCTGTCATTATATTGTTTACAAAACATGTTTACAAAAACCAACAACAAAACATGTTGTTTGTTACTATTTTTCTATCATATATATACACATATAGAGTCACTGAACAAGTTCCTAGAACTGCAAGAGGTTCTGAAAGCTTGTAGTTGTGTGGGGGTGGACTTGTAAATATGCTGAGTCACAGGCATGTCTTGTGTCACAATGATGCATCATACCAACACTCACTAACCTCACTGCCTTCCACAACACTTCCCTTCCTCCCAATAAACCTGCCTTTCTTCTTTCCTTCCTTCCTACCTACCTTCCCTCCTTCCTCTCATCTCTTCCTACCTACCTTCCCTCCTTCCTTCCTTCCTTCCTTCCTCTCGTCTCTTCCTTCCTACCTACCTTCCCTGCTTCCTTACTTCCTTCAAGTAGCTTTTATGGCCTGTGAGACCAATATAAGGTACATTGTATGTATATTCACTTGTATGCTACACAATAACCGCACACTGTCATTATACTGTTTACAAAACATGTTTACACAAACCAACAATAAAAAAATATTGTTTATTACTATTTTTCTATCACATATATATACATATATTTTTTTTTTTCAACAAGTCGGCCATCTCCCACTGAGGCAGGGTGACCCAAAAAAGAAAGAAAATCCCCAAAAAGAAAATACTTTCATCATCAGTCAACACTTTCACCACACTCACACATTATCACTGTTTTTGCAAAGGTGCTCAGAATACAACAGTTTAGAAGCATACACATATAAAGATACACAACATATCCCTCCAAACTGCTAATATCCCAAACCCCTCCTTTAAAGTGCAGGCATTGTACTTCCCATTTCCAGGACTCAAGTCCGACTATATGAAAATAACCGGTTTCCCTGAATCCCTTCACTAAATATTACCCTGCTCACACTCCAACAGATCGTCAGGTCCCAAGTACCATTCGTCTCCATTCACTCCTATCTAACATGCTCACTCACGCTTGCTGGAAGTCCAAGCCCCTTGCCCACAAAACCTCCTTTACCCCCTCTCTCCAACCCTTTCGAGGACGACCCCTACCCCACCTTCCTTCCCCTATAGATTTATATGCTTTCCATGTCATTCTACTTTGATCCATTCTTTCTAAATGACCAAACCACCTCAACAACCCCTCTTCAGTCCTCTGACTAATACTTTTATTAACTCCACACCTTTTCCTAATTTCCACACTCCGAATTTTCTGCATAATATTTACACCACACATTGCCCTTAAACAGGACATCTCCACTGTCTCCAACCGTCTCCTCGCTGCTGCATTTACCACCCAAGCTTCACACCTATACAAGAGCGTTGGTACTACTATACTTTCATACATTCCCTTCTTTGCCTCCATAGATAACGTTTTTTGACTCCACATATACCTCAACGCACCACTCACCTTTTTTCCCTCATCAATTCTATGATTAACCTCACCTTTCATAAATCCATCCGCCGACACGTCAACTCCCAAGTATCTGAAAACATTCACTTCTTCCATACTCCTCCTCCCCAATTTGATATCCAATTTTTCTTTATCTAAATCATTTGACACCCTCATCACCTTACTCTTTTCTATGTTCACTTTCAACTTTCTACCTTTACACACATTCCCAAACTCATCCACTAACCTTTGCAATTTTTCTTTAGAATCTCCCATAAGCACAGTATCATCAGCAAAAAGTAACTGTGTCAATTCCCATTTTGAATTTGATTCCCCAAAATTTAATCCCACCCCTCTCCCGAACACCCTAGCATTTACTTCCTTTACAACCCCATCTATAAATATATTAAACAACCAAATATTCTGCCATCTACCTAAAAACCCCCATCTCCCCATTATTCTCCCTAACTCTGTTTTTTTAAATGACAAACCCCTAAATTTCCCCAACCCTTTAAATTGTTTTAAATCATTCCAAAATTTTTTTTTATTTTTAAAAAATTTCTTTACAAATGCCTCCCATTTTTCATCTGTTTCCTTTTCCCCCCTTTTCACCCTCTCTTTACCCTTTTTTTTTCTCCATATACAGTGGACCCCGGGTTGTTATTTTTTTTATTCCAGAAGTATGTTCAGGTGCCAATTTGGCCCGGGTTTTTCCCTAAGGAATATTGAAAGATTAGTCCATTTCAGACCCCCAAACATAAAATGTACAAACGCACTTTTCAT